>NW_008665712.1:73641-80088 GCF_000695815.1 Acanthisitta chloris
CCCAAGGGCATGTTGCAGACCTTTGTTTCAAAAAAGCCCAGCTTTGAACAGAGCAGGTGTATTGGGCAGGTGAGACTCTGAGTAGCTGGATGTTTGACAATGGTGCATCTTTCAGGAAAAATTTCAAGTGCCCTGGAGTAGTGCATAAATAAAAAACATCTTCTTTAGGGAGTGACAACCCTTGGGATTTATAAGGTTTATCATAGTATTAATTAAAACTGCCAAATAGACTTCAGTATCACCAACACTTCTCAGCAGTTCAGTATTTGCTGGCTGACTGCTTGGGGTTTAGAGTATCCTTGGAAGATCTTTAGACCACGTCTAGAAATTCTTGAAAACTGTGCTTCGTCTTATTTTTAAGAAACTGGGTGCTTAGCCTGAATTAAAGAAGGCTGCAGCTCTACAGGTAGTCAAATGATTGTAGGCAGTGCCTGTAAGCACTGCTGTTAAAACAGAGCTGAGCTGTTTGTGCTAGGAGCTTCCATGGTCAGAGCATCTGCAGAGTGCCACAGCTCTTGGGCAAATGGGAGCTTGGCCCAGCCATGCACTCAGCAGGCAGTCTCTAACATCTTGTTCTGAAAACATGGGGAAAAAACTGGACCCCAGCCTTGAAGAGAACCTGACAATCGTTAGTGCTGCAAAGAGCAAAGATGTAAATGCCATTCAGTGGAGAGCCTGGTCTCTTCCCAAGGAGCAGAGGATGGAGGAGAGAAAGGAATTGCCCACTACCTGCTGGCTGGCTCCAGGAGAGCTGGAATGCAATTTCCTCTGTTGTTTTGTTATCAGTCACTTTTCTGCCAAGTCTGCCATTAACAGTTCCTGGTTGTGGAGTTGCCTCTCAGCTCTCAGAGTTGCTATAAGGTCTTAACCTTTGGGCCCCTCCATGAATTGGCTCTGGAGGTTTGTTGTGAGGCCATGGCATGTGCCAGGAGTGCTGCACACACTCACCATGCCACGAACAAAATTACAAACCTGTCTTATTTCCCCAAAGTCTACCTACTGTTTGTGCATGAGGAGGATAAGTATAATTGCTTTAATTTAAGGTCTCACAAGGGAAAATTGCTTTTTTTCCCTAATACAACTCAGACATGAAAGCTTTCCAGGCAGTTGTTCTCCATTTGAATTCAGAATACTGAAGGGGGCGTGCTCTCAGTTACTGTATTACCATGTTTAGGCAGTGTTTAAATGTTTAGCTGCCTATTAATTTTAAGTAAGGAAAAAGGATGTTCATGTTTGGGGTCACATCCAAATATTCCTTTCAAGTCAATGGTGAGAATTCCTACAGGACTTCATGCATTTTGGAGTACAGGTCATGTAGAATCAGATTTTTATGACACCTTCTCTTTTGAGGCCTTGTCTCACAAGACCTTTCATGAGACCACTCTCCAAACTTTGATTTAGGATTCTAATTGCATTGCATTAAATACAAAAGATGTCAACAGAATCCCCCAAATGTTGCTTCCTTAGTTGTGGCAGCAGAATCTGCAAGAAAACATGACATGCAAACCCAATTGATTTCTAAATGTATTTCATTTCACCTCCTCCTTTTATGAATTAAAATGACAAGACTGATCTGGCCAATTTGCTGTCAAATAATTTGACTTGAGATATAAGCAAACAGTATGCACTTATTGAATGAAATGTTTCCCTCCCCCCTCAAAATAACAGAGGAGCAGTTTTAAAAGAGCTGTTCAAAGATGTCTCAGATGTGGATCCAAAATACCTTCAAGCCCTTTGAGACAATGGAGTTCCTTCTGTTGGTGTTGTACATCAGGATCTTGGGCTGCTGCCTACCAAAATATTCTCCCAGTATTCACCTCACGTTCATGCACATCTGAAATGCATGTTTAGTGACAGAAATGAGCTTTTGCAACTTGGAATGAAAGCTGGATGATGTACTTGTGTTCTGGGGGTTATCACCTCTGGTATCCAGGGATTTTATGAGAATGAAAATAGAGTTCCCTAAAAACCTAGGAAATAACAGTTCAAGAAGTTCTGGATCCAGAAGTAGATTAAGAGAGAGAGACATACTGGGTTGCTTGAGTCTTACAAATTTGAGACAATTATATAATTTCTTGGAACTTAACTCAAAATTCTGGAAGGACTGGAGCTGAATTTCTGTGTATGAGTGTGTGTGAGAGAGATGCACACACTCAAAGCTCTGCCATGCCCCATTTGTTTCTGTTGTGGGTAAGCAAGAACATTGGGTTTAATGAGGCTCAGTTTAACCTCCAGCTGTGAAATACAGGATTAGTCATATCCTGTGCTTAACCAGCTTTGTAATAATTTCACTAGATTCCACTTATTTCTGTGTATGAGGACAGGGCCAGGGAAAAAGCTCTTAATTGCCGTTAGATGAGGCTATGAAGTAGCAGCATTTTGTGTCTTTGTAATGTGTAGAGAGGTTCAAAGTACACAGAGTCTCAGTGAAAAGTCCATCTGAGGACTAAAAAACAAAGGGAAAGTAAGCAAAACCTGCAGAGCCTTAACCCAGGTTTTTGCAATGAATTAAACACCAAATTCAGGCTCAGTGCAAGAATTATTCAGTGTCTGATACCTGAAAACAACTTGGGAAGTATGGGAAGGTTGTTAATCATTTATTGCTTTGGGGGAAAAAAAGAATCTTTACCCAAAACTGTAAGTTTATGACAAGATTTTCAGTTGTGTTTTGTTTTTCATGGAGCCAAAACTGCAAATCTAAATCTTTATAGAAGACTTTGAAAGGGTATTCAAACTGTCTCATAAAAATTGAGACTGGTTGTAGCTGATTCTCTCCAACTGTTTTGAGTCTTGGTTCAGACAGCTTTGAACATCCAAGTGTCCTCCAGAAAAGAGGGACTTGAGTGCCCACCCTGCCCTGAGTGCTGTTTGCAAGAAGAGAGAGAGGGTCAGCAGAGCCCTCACTCAGCTTGTGCCTAGCATTAGTTAAAGCCTGCAAGGGATCTTTGCTGATTTATCAGGAGGAGATTCAGGTCTTTCTCTGCTGTTCTGTGGGATGTGGGGAGTGCCTTGCAGGCAGCCCAGCAGTGTTGCTGTGGCTGAGCTTTTGGGAAGAGGTGTGGTGATTCTCTTTGGCTTCATTGCCTGGAGCACAGCTGACAGGAGAAAATGAAAGGTGACTCCAGGGGATGGTCCAGTGAGTTTATTCCTGTGCTTAATACATCTACACATCTACATTGCACATCTACATCTACTTGCCTGGAGGAACTGGGGCAGCATTCCATAGCTTCTCTATTGGCATCCCTAATAGACACTTATTTTGGTGCTGATGAGCCACACATGGTCTCTATTAGTCTGAAGCTCTGAAACTCATTGCATGCAAGCCACAAACCAGATTTGGGCTACACCAAATGTCAATGGTTATAGCTCCATTTGGCTCTGCTAACTCTTGAGCTGCTTTTCTATTTGGGCCATAGGCTGTGGTGCTTGAATCTCTCAGCTGTGCCAGCTCATATTTCCTCTTGAGCAAAGCCTGCCAGTTGTGTGATTATAATTATATACTGCAATTTGGTTTGAACTGATTATTTGAGTCTCCCGTGAGTTGTGGGGTTGATCTTTCTCTGCAGATCTAAAACAAGTGGAAAAAACCCCAGACACTCTTGAATATTAACTGTGTACTAAAGTTCCATACTTCGGTGGCTACAGAGAATGGAGATGTTTGAAACTTGCACTGCTTTTATTTCCTGTGTCCCACTGAGAGACTAATAAAAATATTTTATCAAGAGTGATTTTACATGGCAAAATCTGCTTGGCCTTTTTACTGACTCTCTCCCACCTTTCCCGAAGTTGTTAGCTCCCCCAACAACAGAGAATTCCAGCTGTTGCCAGTGCAACCAGGTGAAATCTGGTTGCTCTTCCAGCTTGTATGAATGCAGCTCATGATGTTAGGGGCAAGTCAGAGCACAGGGAGAAGTGGTGATCCTGCAATATGTTAGCAAATAGCTGAGATCCAGCCACTGCACAGTGTCCAAATGCATCCTTACAGCTCCCTGTGCTGCTGCTGTAGGAGGGTTGTGCTCCTTTTTCAGGGTAGTACCATTTCCCATTCCACAAGAACACTGAAAATGGCTTTACTGATGGAACTGGCTGAATCGTGGAGAGGGAATCAGAACAGTAGGTGTCTTAGCAGACCATCATCCCCTAAAGCCTTTGTCACCAGTTAAGGAATGATCCCTGGTTGTGCTGTGTGTACACAGGGATATGAACCAGGGTACAGGAATTTAATCTCCCCTGTTACAGAAAGCTCATATTATTGCATGACATGGAAGATGTTAAATAGTTTTAATCTCATTACTGATATTTTTTCTTATTTGCAGATTTCTTTCAAAATCAAATACGTTGATTTTTTTTATTACACTCTCGTGTGTAATTTCCAGCTTGCCTGATAAATGCTGTTGAAGCTAATGGGACTCTTCACATATACTTAAAGTCAGATATATGCTTTGCTGAGCTTATTTTTGCTTGAATATGTCTTGTAGTGATAACTGCAATTATTGAACCTTAATTCAATTATTTGCTAGCTTCACACAGCGAAATTGCCCATCCCTCAGATTCCTGGTGCATGAGACCCTAAAATATGGATTAATGAGATAAGGAGAAAATGTTTGTACAAGGTCATGTGGTAGGGGATGTTCTCTGGGGCACAAGGCTGCCTGAAAGGGCCACTTGTGTGTGGTACTGAGGTCTCAAGAAACAGGGGCATTGCCCTGGTGCCTGTGCAGGTGCTTTGCAGCATCTCCTGTGTGTAATTTGAGATGTGTTTATGCTTTGTTTTACCTCAGCAAAATATCGCTGCTCTGCTGGACTTACTAAGGCTATCTTGGGCCAGGTCATTCCTACAGAGTGTGTGTTCTGGAATACTGCACACAGTTCTCAGCTGTTGGTGTCCTCAACATAAGAAGGACATGGAACTGTTGGAGCAAGTCCAGAGGAGACTACAGAGTTGCTAAGAGCACTGGAGCATCTCCCCTGTGAGGACAGGCTGAGGGAGTTGGGGCTGTTCAGCCTGGAGAAGAGAAGGTTGTGTGGAGACCTCAGAGCACCTTTTCAATATCTGAAGGGGCTACAAGGAGCCGGAGAGGGACTCTGTGTTAGGAACTGCAATGGTAAGAGAAAGGGTAATGGGTTCACACTGAAGGAGGGAAAATCTGGGCGGGATATGAGAAAAAAGTTTTTTACTGTGAGGGTGGTGAGACCCTGGCCCAGGTTGCCCAGAGAGGCTGTGGCTGCCCCAACCCTGGCAGTGTTCACAGCCAGGCTGGATGAAGCCTTGAGCAACCTGATCTGGTGGGAGGTGTCCCTGCCCAGGGCAGGGGTTGGGACTGGGTGATCTGTAAGGTCCATTCCAACCCTTAAATTCTGTGATAGTGCCATTGAACTCTGCAGGTGTGGTAAAAAACCTGTACTTGTGAAAAAGAGTGAGGTGACCAAGCTTTATCTACTGTTTGTGAGGTCACCGTGCTCTGAATCTGCAGAGCAAGGTGTTAATGTTTGTGCAGATAAAAATGGGTTCTGCAAGACTTCATTCATGAATATGGGAAAAGGAGTTGAAGTTCAGATATTATCTTATCAAATGCTGCATGTAAGACCAGCTCATTTTGGTCATCTGTGGTAGAGATACAGGTTTTTTTCCAAGACTGTAAAATAACTTTTTTTCTGTTAAGCTTCCAAATGCATGACGTTCTTCTGTTCCCTTCTAGCTGGCTGACTGCAACAGCTTGCTGCAAAATTTCAGTAAGGTAGAGAGGCTAATGCATCCAAACAACTTCTTGGATCTGGGGGCTGCCTTTTAATATTGCTGCTGGCTGTTTGGGGCTCTGATTGCCTGTTCTTTCACATGCTAATGTTGGTGATTTCAATTTTTTTAATCATCTGAATGTATTAAATATGCCACTAATTTATTTTTATTTCCCTCCTGTACTTGTGCTAAAGACATTGGTTAGTAATGTCTGAGATTTGGCCAACTTCAAATCAAAGCTATTTGCCTACCTGAAGAGAAGTTGGTTCTTTCAGCTAAATTGCTGCAGGAAATAACAGAAAAAGATTTTGAGCTGAACCTTCCATTTAATTAGCCAGTTGCAAACAATAGGTTGTTGAGTGTCAAAACTGAGGCTGTTTCAATTACTGGAACAATTATGGTTTAGAAAATTGTTGCTGACAGGTTTAAGAATTTGTATTATAGCGGCAGGCAGATAATACAGGTAATGGGCAGTATGAAAGTCCATGAAGATGAAGGCAGCCTGACATAGTGGACTGAAATAAAACCTTCCTTCTTTACCTCTTCACAAATATATATAATCAAAAGCCAATGTCTCAGCAGAGTTTTCCATCTAACATCCAAGATTTATGGGGTGAAACAAGGGCTTTCGTGGTCAGAGTGTGATATTTTTGCCCTATTGCTAGGGATCAGGTTCACTCTGATATTTATCATAGAATCATAGAATTTAA
>NW_008665713.1:0-312 GCF_000695815.1 Acanthisitta chloris
TCCAAACCCCTCGCCCGGGGGTTGGAACCTGCCCAGGGAATTCCCATCGCAATGGGGTGCATCCCCATCCGCAGATCAATGCCCTATTTTGGGGGCACAGTCCTTCACCACTGGCTCCCCCCTCCAGCTCTGCTCCCCCCCCGTGAGGAATTTTACTTGGGAAAAAATCCATTGCCTGTGAACCGCACTCATGACTCAACGTTTCTGCTGGCCCTGGTTCCTCCGTTTCTTGCCAGGGGAAGCCCGTGGCTGCCCCAACCTCATCCCCTAGCATGGAAATCCGGGTCAGCTGCCCGCTCCAGCCTCTCTCTC
>NW_008665713.1:842-3641 GCF_000695815.1 Acanthisitta chloris
CAGCTCCAGCCTCTCTCTCCTTGGTTTCTCCTCCTTTATTTTGGAGTGGGGGTTTAGGTCCTTTATGTCAGAGATGGGAAGTTTGCAGAGGGTTGGGCTGGGGAGGATGGGGGGAGGCTCTGGGAGTTAGACCAAGTTGCTGGGTTTTTTTTTCTTGCTGGCGGAAAATGTCAGCTGGAAACGAAGGATTTGAAAAGGAAGGGAGGAAAAAAGGGGGGAAATGAAGAAAAAAGGGGAAAAAGAAAAGGGGAAGAGGAGAAAAAAGGAAAATATGACAGGAGAAGAAAAAAGGAAAAGGAAACCGAAAATAAAAACAGAAAGGAAAAGAAAAAAAAGAAAAAGGTGAAAAAAGGAAAATAGAAGTGAGAAAGAAAAGAAAAAAAACAGAAGAAAAAAAACAAGCAAAAAAAAAGCTGGAGGCTCACAGCAAAGCAGATGCTCAGTCTGAGCCTTCCTCGGCAAATTCCCGCTCCAGAGGGGAATCGTGTTCCACTCCAGAGCAAAATTCATGGCCGGATGTATCATGGAGTGAGGCTCCACGTGCTCCTGCTCCCAGCCAACAGATGGACATCGACCTTGGGGCGCTGATGGGAGAGGAAAACCAGCCTGTCAAGAGGCTGGAAATACGGCTGAGGGTAAGAGGGATCCAGCAATCCCAGTCTCCAAACCCAAATCCTGCTGCAGACCTGCCTACAGCCACCAGCACAACGAGCCCATGGCGGGGCACCCATGGGCACAGCCACGGCTGTGGGGCTGCTGTCACCACCACGGTGACCTTCAGCCAACCCTCCAGCCTCACACCATGCGAGCAGTGCAGTGCCAGCGCAGTGTCGGCACAGTGCCGGCGTGAAGTGACAGCCTGGCTGGTTCTCCACATGCTCCCGTTCTTCTTCTTTACTCATTTTCTGCCTGACAGGTTGGGATCGTTCTTCCTTCCTCCCTTCCTTCCTCCCTCCCCTCCTGCTCTCAGCCTGACCCACTTCAATTCCAATAATAATTAACCATTCCAATCATTGTTGTGACCACTAACATTAACTCCCCTCCCTCTCCCACATCCTGTTTGTCCCCTGCCTCAGTTTCCCCTTGAAACAGGAGAGAAGCCACATCCCTGCAAGGAAGGGATGGGAGCAGAGCAGCTGGAGCAATGCCATGCCATTGGCATCCTCTTTGGGGATGCTGAGGTCCCAAAGGGTTCATGCCACTTGCAACAAAAATAAAAGCAAATGAAAGCTCTCCCAAAGACAGGAGAGGGAATGGATCCTCATCCCAGTCCTGGATCCAAGCTGCACATATCTGTCCCGTGAGCTGGTTGCTCATGGATGCAGTCAGGTATGTGAGGCTGTGCTCCATGGGGAACACGACAGGGATGGCATGTGGCCCCCTGGTACCCACCGAGCCCTCCCACCCAGCAAAACCACACCAAAGCCAACAGTGGGACCTGGCACCTGCCCAGCACTGCACTTTGGATCCAGCAAACCCAGCTAGATCAGAACCAGGACCACGCTCCAGCTGTGCCTCAGTTTCCCCACATGAGAGGTGCTCCAGGTTTGTGTTGGAAATGCCAGCCCAGGAGCATGGGGATGGAGCAGGGTGTCCCAGCCCCATGATGGGATCCTGGACCTCCTCCTCAGCAGGTATCTCCACCTCCAGCAAGACTGGAGACTCCAAAGCATGACAGGTGGCTGTCACCCCCAGGACATTCCCAGCTGTCCTAAATGTGCTGCTAGGTCCATTCTCTGTGGCTCTGCCCCAGCCACAGCAAATTTTTCAACCAGGAAAACTTTCAAGAAATTCACACTCTGGTGTCCAAAACCAAGAGGCCTCAGCTGCTGCAGGATGGCCACTGATGACAAAGGACAAACCCTGGCACCATCCCATGCTCCCTGCCCATCCCATGCTCCTGCTCCCTCTTCTGGAAGACTTTGCCACTGGTGTCCCCATCACATCTGGCACATGGGGACATTTATGCCTGTTTTAGATGAGCACTATTAAATGTTAATGGTGGTCCCAGAGAGACTCCCATTGCCAGTCCCAATGGTCCCAGCCCCATTGAGAACCCCTCACCAGAACCTACGCTTACAGGGAGCATTATCTCATTCTCCCTTTGCCTTCCTGTGGCATCTCCTGCCTTCACTTTCAGGGTAGCTGCCCCACTGTGATGAATCGCGCGACCCATCAACCACAGGCTCCTCACCACCAAACCCCCTTGGATACAGGTGCCCCACGGAGGCCTCGTTTCAGTGTCTGCCCACAGACAGGTCCATCCACCGGAGCCAGATCCTGTGCCGCTGCCAGGCTCTGCCCTGAGCCATCCCCCGCCGGCAGCAGACAGCTCGGTAATGAAGCGTAATGCTCCGACACTCCCCTGAGTGACAGTGCCCAGCACTGGCTGTGTCCCCCCTGACTCAGCACGGCCTCCTCTGCCTGCCAGGGAGGGGATGAGCATCCCCTTGCCACAAGCAAAGTTGGAGGCTGCTGAGTAGTCCCCTTGGCTGGATCCCTGCTTGGGGATGCTGAGCAGGAACCCACTGGGAAAAAAGGAAAAATAAATATAAAATGGGGTTGAAAAAAACAGAATAAAAGAAGGCTGAAAATAATAAATTGAGGTTTGATGCTGTGTGATAAATTATTTTGGTATTATACATTCCCCGGCTTCAAATCCTGAAGACAAATACTAGGGCAGGTGAAGTGGGAAGCAGATTTCCAAAGGCCTTCTCCCAGCTCCCGGTTATTGACTCTGTCAATCACGGCGGGCGCCGTCCCCACCTTTGGCACCCTGCAAAATCGGCTCCTTTTGTT
>NW_008665713.1:3685-12017 GCF_000695815.1 Acanthisitta chloris
GGGGCAGGGAACTTCCAAAAGAGATGATTAAGGAGTTAATCTGCCTGAAATAGATAAGGAGCTTAGAGCCGCTGGTATTTGACTGTCCAAGTTTGGATTCAGCGTGTCTTAAACACTGGCTGGAATGTACTTAGATATGACCAAAGTACATGTCCCCCCGAGGAATTACCAGGTTGCCAATTAGATTTGCTTCCCAGATTCACTCAAACCTTCACAAGCTTCTTCAGAGCAGGAAAATTGCTGCCTGTCCCTGGGGAGGTTGTGGAGCAGCCGCTGCTGCCTGGCCCCACAGCCGGCGCAGCATGGCATGGCACGACACGAGATCCCAGTGGGCAGCCACCAGGATTTGCAGGGAGGTGGCAGAGCCAGGATGATGTCAAGGCAGGGGTGGCTGTGCCAGGGAGTGGGGGCACCAGGCATGGCCTGGTGGGTGCTGCTGGCAGGGTTTGGGTGGGTCTGGGTGCTTGGGGTGCCAGTGTGAGCCTCACCACAATCATGGCTCAGCAGAGGTTGCTTATGAGGCTCTCATCGGACCAGGCTCAGCATTCCATGGGGCTGCAGAGCCAGGACTCTCCCTGCCTCCAACCAGACTTGCGATACTGCCACACAGCCAAATCCAACCCAAGCCACCCCAACCCAGGGGACACAACACAGAATGGAGCCACAACGGCACGTGGGGCAGGTGAACAAGCACTGTAAGATGAGCGAATCATGGTGGAGATACCTGGCACACTACGAGCTCACCACAACCCAATGCTCAGGGCAGCAAGACACCCCTGCCCATGCCAGGGTGAGGGTCACCACTTGGGGAGCACAACAACAACCAGCACCAAGGGTGAAGCAGCAGTAGAAAAGCAAACACCAACTCCTGCAAAAACGTTTCTTTTAACCATTCCATTCCCAACCTCGTTATTTATGGTGCTCTGTAATGTGATGGTGAAAGTAATGCAGTTTGGGGGACTGAATGACACAGAGGTAAGACCATGATGAGGGATCCCAACACCAGCTCCCACACCCCAACACCCATGCACTGAGCTACTTTCCTATTCTGGGCTGTGCTCACTAAATCTGAGCTGGATTTCTCTGCTGGTATCCTGATCCCATGGAAAGGGGTTGGGAGTAGCAGCCAGTCTCACCAGGCCAGTGTCAGCACCGCCAGAGCGGCAGTGGCATGATGGAAAGTTGCTGGAACATCAGCTTTGGATGCTGAGTCCTGGTAACAGTTGCTATGTGAAACATTCAGAGGTGGAATTTACTGTCACAGTTAATAATAGATGAAGGTTTTAGAATTTTTGATGCTTTACATTTTAAGCTGTTTGATTTATAATGTTTGAGAAAAGGGTGAGGGGAGGCAGGAGCTGAACAGCAGCACGAGGTAAACACGGTGAGTGGGGAAGTGGGGGGGGCTCCATCCATCCCCCTGCCCACTCCAGGGACGTGGTGAGACACCCACCACAGTCACAAGGATGGGATCTCCCCACCAAACACCAACACCAGGGAACATCCCTGTGGAAAACCAGAGCATGACTGGAACGGAGCCTCCTCAATTCCACATCATATTCCATTTTTGGCGTTTTTTCTGCTTTCAATTGCTGCATCTCTTCTCCCTGTTTTCATTCCGGCGGGTTGCTGAGTTATTTACTTGCTGGCGCTCCTCTCTCCTCTCCCCTCTTGCAGGTGTATTTCAAGTAGCTCCGTAAATAGCAGCGAGCGGCGTGCCCGCGGCGGAGTGCGCCGGGTCCTGCTGATTAGCAACACGCTGCCAAAAAAAAGAAGGGACTTATTCCCCTGTCGAGCTGCCTCCATGTGTGCATAGAGGTGCCGAAGTCCCAGCGTGTGGGGATGCTCCAGCTGGATCCCGTGGGGCTGGTGCTGCTGTGTCTGCTCCCAGCCTGGGCTATCCTTCCTGGAAAGGAGCAGCAAGCACAGGTGCTGTGTGAGGGACCTTGATGTCCCTCGGTGTCCTTCAGTGTCCCTCAATGTCCCTTGATGGGTTCCAAAGCAGCCCAATGTGTGATGGCTTCAGCTCTGGCACCTTGTTCAGGCTTCTCTCAAATCCTGGAGCATCCCAACAGCCCAGCTGTGTGTATGGAGTATTCCAATGCCACAGATGTGTGTGGTCAGGAGGATTGGATCCCAGTTCAACAGGGTTTTGGGTCAGGCACAAGGCAGGGAGCAGAGGGGGACCCCACACCTCCACTACCAGTGCTGGGCATGCAGCAACATCTAGATAAAACTGGGGTATGAGGTGGATGAGAGAGGGCTCCCCTCTGCTTCCCCAAACCAAGAGGTGCCATGGTGCAGAGAGCAGGATCATCATGATGCTGCTGTGAGGACAGGGGAGCTGGAGCTGGGATGTTGGACCCTCCAACACCTGGAGACATCCTGGCCCAAAACCCAGCTCTATGGCTCCTGCCAAGGCCCTGGTTGCACACAGGGACTCCTGGACCATGGGAGGTGGCTGAGGCACATTCCCTACCAGCAGTACCATCAATCCCCTCCAAAGCCCCTGTTCCCCACCAAGCCTGGATATTCCCAGGGGTCCCAGGCTGAGCTGCCCTGTGATGTCTCAATCAGGGCTGTGCATCACCCCATTTACATACACACAGCCCGGCTGGAGCCGAGTATAATTTCCTTATAAAGCGGCTTTGACACACGGGGTAGGTCGCCTTAATGAGGAGGGTTATTCCACAAAGATCCGTTACTAATGGGCTCGGGGGCAGGCAGATGCCTGCTGCCAAACCCAGCACCACGATCCGCCTGGATCTCCCACGGACATGGGGTCTCCACTGGATTTGCACCCATGGCTGAGCAACCTCCAGCTCCTGATCCCAACAAGATCCCAGTGTCCCCACACCTCTGCCAGCTGCCTCTCCACCTCACCCACGTGGAGGTCCAAAAACGCAACCACAAGGCACGTCTTGGCATGGAAACCATTCAACCCTTCCCAAAAAGCAGCTTCAGGCAGATCGAGGTCAGCATAGCTCTGACATCCCTCAGGATGCACGAGGTCCCCTGCTCAAAACACTGAGCCCTCAATGCTCCCATCTCCACAGCCACCTGCTCTCCAAGGACACCGCTCCCACCCGGCACAGGCTTTGCCAGCAATCAGCCCGTCATTGCCAAAACCACCTTAATACAGAACATATTAAAGCCCAGGACTCTCCCAAGAGCACATCC
Organism: Acanthisitta chloris; assembly: GCF_000695815.1. Taxonomy (NCBI): domain Eukaryota; kingdom Metazoa; phylum Chordata; class Aves; order Passeriformes; family Acanthisittidae; genus Acanthisitta; species Acanthisitta chloris. Next base: position 6,866 of record NW_008665713.1, read on the forward strand.
CTCCCTACAGAGCCCTGGCAAACTCAGTGCATGGGTTCATCCCTGCCACTCCCCACCAGTCCCCCCGGCAGCCCCGTTAGCGGCGGGTGCCTCGTTAGCCAGCGTCGTGCCGGCGATTGGCTGCAACTCGTTTGCAGCGTCAAGCAGCTCTGCCCCAGACACCTTCTCCTGCGACCGGAGGCGCAGTACCTCCCAGGGCACTGTCACAATATATTAAGATGCCGTGCTAAAAATAAGCAACGGCAAAAATAAGCAAGAAAATCGTGGTCCCTGCCTGCCCCTGCCGGCCTCGCACCGGCGGAGCCCCCACCGCTGCACGCGAGCTGGGGAAGCACGTCAGGAACGAGAGGATTTTGCTGGGTTTTATTAAAACGACATGTTTTTCCCTTCCCTCCGCCCCCATCTCCAGCCTCACTGAGGGGTGAGCCCCGCGGTGACACACAGGACTTGGTGACAAATCATCCTGGGGGTGGGCGGTTTCTCTGCATGCTGGTGGTTCAGGGCATGGCCACGGCTGGTGTGAGGCCCTGTGTGTGTCCCTGGGGCTGGAACAGACCTTCACCCACCAAACACAGCCTAGGATGGGGCTCTGCTCCCTGATGGGGATATCCCTGGGGCTGCCGAGATGGGAGCTGTGGGCACTGCTCCATGTGCCCAGCTGTGGTGTGCCATGGAAGGACGGATGGGTTTCGGCCAGCCTGGTGTTAGACACAACAGCCAGGCTGGCTCCCCACGGCCATCCCCTTTCCCACAGCTCCCCAATGGGGTACCCATCTGCAGACATCCCGTTTTCCCAGCTCACAGCTACCCAAGCACATGAGTGTCGGTGTGGCACAGCCCATAGCATGGGAGCTGGGAGCATCCTCTCCCTGGGAATGTGTCTTGGAGCTCCTGGGGAGAGGGCAGACGTGGGCAAGAGGTTGCCAGCACCCATCCCATTGCTGCACCCCGGGGGGTACCATCCTCCATGCCAGCTCCCGCAGGGCTGTCGGAGGAACCAGCAGGGGCTCAGCCCCTGCGTGTCTCGGGGAGATGAAAGAGCAGCTCCAGCACAGGGACGGATCTGTGCCTCCAGCCGAAGGCGCGCGGCCGCCCTGCTGCCTCGGCTGCGGCTGGAACGAATGCGTGCACATACCTCTGCCCCGGCACGGGTGTTTGCTCTTCTCTTCCGCGGCTGTGATTGATTAAAGGATCAGGGACATCTGAGAATGGAGGCAGCAGCGGCAGCAGCAGAAGCAGCTCCCTTTGGACTTGGAGAGCTTCCTTGCCTGCTGCTTGCTGCTGCCGTTGCCTGTCAGGCAGCTTTTAATCAAGGTTTGCTTATATCTGCAAAGGCCTTTCCCAGAGGGATGAAGGGAGGAAAAGAGGGGGGGGAGAGTATATTAACATGCCAGCCACCCTCCCTCTCCCTCTCCTTTGTTTATGGAGAGGGTCAATGCTTGGAAACGGCTGGCGGGGACCAGGGAAATGTGCTTTGGGGGTGCTGGGGATGCCGGTGGCGCGGGGCAGCACTCAGCAAATGGCAGAGATGCAGACAGAGAGGGTATCACATCCAGCTGGGATGAGCTCAGTAACAACATTTGGAGGGAGCAGTACCTGCTGGCCAGGGCTCAGTGGCTTCCTCTGGGTGACCCTGAATGCCTGGCATGTCCCTACGGGCACTGTGGTAGGCACAGTGGGGACAGACTCCCACTCACACCCCCCCAAATCAGTGTCTCAGCCCAAAGAGGCCAACATCAACCATACGCTGAGACTGGCACTATCCACACACCAAGACCACCCAGGTGGGGGCAGCCCAGGCCTCTCCATCCTGCCCCTGTCCTCTTGGAAGACTGAGGTCTCCATCCTCATCTTGCAGCATGACTGGGGCTGCAGCCAGAAGCCCTGGGGTGGCCATGTCACAACACCACATCTCCCTTCTGCAGGGTAGGCTCAGGCAGTGATCCCAGGGCTGAGAAGGACTGCCACCAGCCTCACACCTGCCCCAGGGATGGGTTTGCTCCAGAGCCCTGGAATTTCAGCACGGCACAGGCTGGAAGAACCCCAGCAGCACCCCCCACACCAGCATCACCCACCGCAGCCACCGCTGGAGCTGTGCACACCCACACATAAGCAGTGTGGGAGGACAGGTGACCCCCACGCTGTGTCCCCTCATCAATAGCTGTGTCTGCCGCCACTGCCATTCCCGCGCATCACTTTGGCTCTCCACGCTATCTTATTGCTCAGCTAATGACCTGCTAAAAGTATTATGTGAAAAACCGCGCTCTTAGCCAGCCATTAGACTGGTTAGGACCAGTGGGTCATGCTTTATTGCTTTAATAACTGAGTTTATGAAAGGTCGTCTCATAACTGATAACATGCATAATTTTTGTAACTTAATTAATGCTGCTAATATACTGGAGTCTCCATCAGCTGCTGGTGCAACTGATGCACAGTTTGCATCCTGAACAGGGCTGGGAAGTGTATCCCAGACCAGGCTCTGCCCTGGTGTCCTTGCCAGGCAGCACCCATGGTGTGAATCCATGACATGCCCCCTTTCCACACTGCAGCAATCCCATTGAGAAATGCTTCAGCTGGGACAGAGCTTGCTGTGAGTGGGCATAGGGAAATGGAGACAGACCTGGCTCCCAACCTCACAAGACTTGAGAAGTGATTGCTTTGCTTCCCATGCCCAGCCCATGAAGTAGGTGGGGACGGACATGGGACCTGCAGTCAGGGTGAGTTTTGCCTGTTGAAGGACCAAAAACCACTGTGATGTGGGGGTTGCTCCAGCAATCCCATGCTTCCGAGCAAAGGATCCCCTGAGTGGGGATTTGGGGTTGTGCCCCAGAAGGGTTCCCCTGGGAACCCCAGGTCTGATCCTGCTCCTCCAGCAATGCTGAGGGCAGCTGGGCTGGCACAGGGCAGGATCCCAGTGCTGCACATCCACAGCAGCTCCACAGACGCAAATGTCACGGAGCCACTGCCTTTCTTCCCAGAACTGTGTTTCTTAAGGACAACCTGCTTGACAAAAATGTTGACAATTTTTTTCGATTATCTTTTAAGAACACTGTCATATGAGGGTGCTGAGGCACTGACACAGGTGCCCAAAGCAGCTGTGGCTGCTCCATCCCTGGAAGTGTTCAAGGCCAGACTGGATGGAGCTCTGAGCAACCTGGGCTAGAGGAAGATGTCCCTGCCCATGGCAGGGGGTGAAACTGGATGGTCTTCAAGGTCCCTTCCAACACAAACCGTTCTCTGATTCTATGTCAAGAACACATTTTTCTCATTAAAAGGGGAAAAAAACACGGAAGCAAACAACTTCCCTCCACCACCCTAGCACACACCTGGGGGGCTGAGTGTAGGGGAAGCTTGGAATCAGAGGCATTTTCCAGGCAGCAAAACTAGGCCCTTCCCTTGCAAAAAAAAAAAAAAGGGAAAAAAAAAAAAAAAGAAAAGAAAGAAGGAAAAAAAACATGTAAATAGGAGCCCAGGTGCATGCGGTGTGCGAGTCCCTGATATGCTGCCACCAGCAAATCTGGTGAGCTGTGAATCCCCGGCACCGCGCATCCAACGCTGCAAATCCGAGCTGCTCCAGTCGCCTGCTTAGTTTTGCAAATTCTTTCCTGCTGGCTGAGAAAAGCCAATATGTCTGCTGCTCCCGCTCCAGCGCAATAATTGTTCAGCGCTGGTTATCATCCTGCCAGAAAGGCACGAGCTACCGCTGGGGCACTCTGCTTGCTGTAAATGCAGTGAGATGATTTCCTAGCAAATGCAAGTTTTCCAAGGAAGTGGGTGGAATCTGCTTGTCTCTGATTAGACAGCTTGGGTTTTTGTTTTCCTGGTGCTTTAGAGAGAGAGAAAAAAAATAAAAAAGGCATATAATATGTGGCTTTCCATCCCCTCTGCCCTGAAACACAGGCTCGCATGCATCCAGGCGATGGTTCCCTTGGGACACGCAGCTTTGCCCACACTCTGAGCAATGATCCCGTGGAATGAGGCTATGATCATTCATCAATCATTCCGAGTGCTTCTCCCTCCCGTGCTTGCTCCCCAGGTTGTGCCCGCCGCAAGCACACAGACTCACAGCTCGTGCCTCCAAAATTCAAGGGATGCAGGGTTGGACCCTGCAGTGCACATGGGATCGGGGACAGGGGGGCACAGGGCAGCCCCTCTTCCACCCTCCCAGCTCGGCACGATCAAGGGATGCTTGGGAGGAATGCAGGAAGCCGGAGAGGTTTGCAGGACCACAGGGTAAATCCCGAATTCTAGCGCAGCATCCGGACTAACCAGGATGCTGCGAGGGAGGTGGGATCAGGACAAGCCCTGAGGCTGCGGAGAGGCAGGTCTGCCTCCCCGCCCTTGCCAGGGGAGGAAAAATGACTTGAAATTAAGATTTCCTGATGTTTGGGGGCTTGGAGACCTTGACACCCCCTGCGTCCATCTGGCTCTTCCCCTCTTGTGGCGGCTCTCTCCTGCGTTCCTGTCTATCCGTGAATACCAATTATGGTTTAGGAGAATGTATATCTGAGATGTGCAAATACAAAAGGCAGGAAATAAAAGTCATCTCTTACTGAAGAGGAGAGGTAACCATGACTACCTGGGACCTCATTTAAAACTGTGCCGGCCGCAGGCTAAAAGGCAACGCTTCCTATTGTTACACACGTTTACGGAAAGCTTTGAAAACCCCTTTCCCCCCCAAAACCAGCTGGGAAGTAAGAATGAAAACGAGAATTGGGTGGGGGGGAGGATACAGAAGATATTTATTGGTGTTTGTGGGCTGGTTTTGCATCCCCTCTGCATGAAAACAGCCAGCAAGCTGAAACTTCAAATGTGCAACTCGGAGGGAGACGAGTGCCGGCGGCTGTGGCTTCGTGGCTCCGGCGCCACGTGGCAGCCGGGCGGGAACCGCGCGGCATGCGCAGAGCTGCGGCTCAGCGCTCAGAGGGAGATGCACCCCCAGAGCAAAGTGGGGAGTGAGTGAGCCTGCGAAGAGCTCCCGATGCTGCGAACACCACCGGGATGTGCTGTGCCCTTGGGGGAAGCTGGGAGGAGATGGTGGCTCTTGGTGCCAGCCCCAGAACAGACAGCACCCAGACATGCTCTGCCCGCCAGCATGGTCCATGGTTGGTGGGATCTTAGGGGCTTGCCACGCTCTCATGTGCTGTGGCTG
>NW_008665713.1:12103-12830 GCF_000695815.1 Acanthisitta chloris
CTGGGTCCACGGTGCCAGAGGACACCAGCTTGCTGTGATCAGCAGAGACACCCAGTTGCTCCAACACATGGGTAACCATGACCTGCCCCAGTCACATCACAGACTGGGAAGTCTGTCCTCCAGCCACCAGCCCTACTGGGACCTCACACAGCTCTTGAGCTCATGGTTACAAGGCCAACGATCAGGCAATTAAATCTCCTGATTTTTGGTTCCAAAGCCATCCCACCTGCCACACTCGCTGGCATGCAGACAGCAGGAACCACCTCAGAACCAGATGATGCTTTCTCAGGGATCTGTGTTCAGCACCAAGAGGCATCACTGTGGATGCAGCCGAACACTCACCTTTACCCTGTCATTCGCAGCCGAACACTCCCCTTTACCCTGTCATTCCTGGGCACCTGCTGCAGGCTCCCACCAGCAAAGCTCTTCCCTGCCTACTGCCAGCATGGCAAGGGCCCTCATGCCCCTCCGCGAGCACTTCAGACCCACACCTGGGACCACACAACAGGGCTGCAGGCAAGAGCCCAAGCCAGGAATTATGGTCTGTACGAAAGACAATGACAGTGAATCTTGTTACTGGCTTTTCAGCAAACGTAATTCCTTTTTATTAGAAAATTAAAGGGTATGAAAAGCTTTCCAAGGCTGAAGAGCTGAAATGTGCTTTCATAAAATATGCGGCGTCTGATAAAACGGATTTGCTTGTCTGCCTGCCTTGGCCCCCTCCCTC
>NW_008665713.1:12883-15984 GCF_000695815.1 Acanthisitta chloris
ATGTGACCAGCTCTCGCCTGTGGACACTTCTAGGGACCTGCACTGCTCGTCCAGCTACGAGGCACACTGCACCCTGCATCTGTTTGAGGTTGGGCTTGGGTTGGTTTTTCTTAGCTAAATAAAACTCCGAGGGGCAAATTTTCCCCTCCAGGATTGCAGGTAAAGGCTGACAACAATCCAAACCATCACTCCAAATGCTGCTGTGAGGATGCAGCAGTTGTCGGCAGGAGGAGAGGTGAAGCCAGGCAATGGCAGATAGAAAGCGATGGATTCCCCCAGACATCACACAAACAGCAACTGTTAAAATCCTCCCAGGAAGCTCCCTCCCTCCCTCCCGAGGAGAAAGCCGTGCACCCTCCTGTGCGCCGGCACCAAGCTGCGTGCGCAGAGCCAAGGGCCTGCGAGTTGCAGGCATCAGGCAGTGGGCAGCTAAGGTAATGTGAGGAATCTCCATTTCTTCCCTTTCATCATTCCCTCTCTCTCACTCTTCCATCTTTCCTATGGTCTGAGTCAACCTTCCATGTTTACAAAGTTAAAGGTTCTCACTCTCTCCCACCTGAGGTTGGCATAAGCTCAGGGATTGCAATGTGGTCACCATGGAGTGATGCTGGCAGGCAGTGCCACCTCTCCCACCTTCCATGGGCAGAACACCCCTCACTATTCCTTCACTGATAAGGACTGCAGCACCAGGGCTAAGTTCAGCTCTCTGGGTGTTCTGTTCCCTTTCCATTGCTGGGTCAGTTTTGCCTCTGCAAGTCCCTGAGGATGAACAGCAGTGGGACACATCTGTCCCCACGCAGAGATCACCATGGCCCAGGGATGATGCATGGGAACCTCACTGTGACCACCGTGGGCACAGAGCTGGCACCCTCTGATGGTTTGTCACCCTTGGCATGGCAGATAGGGCAGGTGAAACAGCCCCTCAGTGTCATCGGGGAGCTGAGGACTCAGCTGGGAGAAGACCTGGCAGCTCTGGCTGCTGTCCCCAGATGACTCCAGCCCTGGTAATGTGACACAGAGGCAGGGGGACAGAGCCAGGTGGCGAAGGGACAGCAGCACCACTGGCACGCACCCACTGCAGCGTGCAGGACAAGCCACCGGACACAAGGCCATGGGGCTGGTGGGGACAGGCACAGGCAGCATCCAGCTATCTCCCTGTCACTGCTGGGCACCAGCACCACTGCCACGGGGAGACAACCCTGGTGGCAACACCACTTGCACCACAGGACTGTGCGTCCCTCTGTGCCTCCTCCCTTCCGCCGCAAGCAAGTGTGCCATGACCCAGCTATGGCATCTTCTCCTTCCTTCTACGATTCCCACCACATCCCGGCAGCCTCGGGCTCCCCGCGCCGCTGCGGGCTCCCCGTGCCACTGGCAGTGCCGCGAGAGTGACGCCTGGCCGGCTATTACCACAGGAAGAGCTGTAACACTACAGCAAACCTCCCTGCTCAGCCCTGCTACAAATCAGGGTCAGGCGGCAGCGCTGTTAGACAGAGCCTGGCGGTACGTGCTCCTGCTCCTAATGTCCTCCCGGCACACTCTTAATGGGGACGCGGAGGAGAGTGACGCGCCGAGGTGCTGGCTCGGCCCCGCTGCCCGCTGCTGCGGCTCCCGTAACCGAGAGCTGAGGGTTAACACCACAGAGGCATGGCCGGGGAGGTTTTCTCCCCCAGGGCTGCTCTGGCTTTACCTTTAACATCTGCAAATGTGGTTAAAAGTTTGCCGAGCCTATTTTTAGAGCCTCTCACCACATGCGATTTCTCCATCGTGAGACAGGAAACGCTGATGAGGTTGATCGCCACGGAGCTGCTTTCTCCTCCCTGGATGGCCTCTGAGCTCCTCTGGTCTGCGTGGTGCTGCCACTGCACCAGGCTCCCCAGTGAGGAGACCACGTCTCCCGGTGACAGCCACGGCAAACCCAAGAGACAAGGGTGACAAATGGTTGGGGGGTGAGAAACTGCTGGAGGGTGCTGACCCTGCACCTGCCAGTGTGCTGGTCACAGTCCCCACCCACGGTCCCTGGGCTGGGGCAATTTCTGTGTGGGAACAGATTCATTCCACTCCCGTTTGGCCCTGTGGACTTGGAGGCAAAACTGACCCCAGCAATGGAAATACAAAACCTGGAGGGTCAAACCAGGCCCTGGAATTGTGGTCCTTGTCTCCCAGCTTGCCCTGTGCCTCAGTTTCCCCAAAGGAACGGTATTTTGCTTTGCTGGAGCAGTGCTAGGAACTTGGCAGCTGCTGCATCTCTTTGATCATGGGATGCATCGATGCACCAGCACCAGGTATGGTGCTACCAGTAAACAGACCCTGGCAGGAATGTCCAACACCCACCCTGGTGCCCTCTGCCCCCACCACAGGCTGCTTAGTGTGTCCCCACCATCACACTCAACACAAAATGCTTTGGAGCCAAAGCAGAGCCCCACTGCCCCACCACACACTGGCCCTTCTCCGTGCCTGGACCCGTGTCGCGGGCTCGGCAGCACGCAAGCGCGGCTGCGGCCGGGCAGCGTGGGTACCTGCTGTTTGAATGTCAACACCTCATTTATACATCTTGATTGGCTCTCATCAGCCATGCTGCGCTACACCTGATTGCTCCGAGCCGACGCGGGGTGCCAGGCTGCAGCGCCTAATTCCAGTTAATTGGCCCTTCATCCGAAGCAAAACAGAAATATAGGAAGAGAGAAACAATAAAGCATCCTCCCCCGCTCCAAAAAATTAAAATCTTGGCGTTCTGGAGGTTGGTTTTATTTTGCAACCATGAGCAGGACATGCTGTGGGCTGTGGGAATTCCTTCCTGGCAGTTCCGGACCCTGAGTGAGCTGTGAGATGTTGTGCCACCCCACGGGCTCGGCGCGCTTGTGCTCCCCCTCACCCCACGACGAGCCCCACGTTCGTGTCACGCTTGCCTGTGCTCCTTCTCCCACCCGCTCTCGCGAACCACTGAGGCTGAAATTTCAATTAAGAACGAGAAATAATTACCCGCCGCTCCACATTTCCTCTAAAATGGTAGCCAATGCCGGCGAGCCGAGTCAGCGCCTCCCGCCGCGTTCTGGGGCTCACCGGCGGGCGTGCGTTTCCACCGACTTTCCAAGAACAAG
>NW_008665713.1:16021-17836 GCF_000695815.1 Acanthisitta chloris
AGCCCAGTGCCAGTGGATGCCTGGAAGAGATCCTCAGTGGGAGTGGGGCTGCTGTGAGCCCCACTGCCCTGGCTCAGCCTCGTGCAGTGTCTGAACCCTGTGCCCGACACTGCCTGCTCCCAGTCATGCCCTGGGCCAGCGTGCCAGTCCCCTGCTCTCCACCTGGCAGAGGTGATCCGTGATAACAACTTGGCTCACCTCCTTCCAAGCTGCACGTCACAGGGAACTGCCACACTGCCATCCCTAACAGCCACAGTGCACGGGGATGGGGCATATGGGGATGTTCCCCTCACTCCAAGAAAGATGTTCAGGGGCTGGAGCGTGCCCAGAGAAGGGCAACAGAGCTCAGGAAGGGTCTGGAGGTCTCTATGAGGAGCAGCTGAGGGAGCCTGGGGGATCAGCCTGGAGAAAAGGAGGTTCAGGGGGCACCTTCTCACTCTACAACTCCCTGAAAGGAGGTTGTAGCCAGGTGGGGGTTGGTCTCATCTCCCAGGTAACAAGTAATAGGACAAGAGGAAATGGTGTCAAGTTGCACATGGGGTGGTTTAGGTTGGATATTAGGAAAAAAATTTTCATGGAAAGGGTAGCCAGCCTTTGGAACAGGCTGCCCAGAGCAGCAGTAACCATTCCTGGAGGTGCTAAACATTTGTATGGATGTAGCACTTGGGACATGGTTAGTGGTGGGCTTGGCGGTGCCAAGTTAACAGTTGGACTTCATGGTCTTAAGAGGGCTTTTCCAACCTAAATGATTCCATGGAGGAGGGCAGGAGCAAGAGGATGGGCAGCACCAGGGTGGGCAGCAGCCTTTGTGGCACTGCTGGCACGTAGAGCAGCACCAGGAAAGGGCAGATGGATCCACTTTTGGGACACGTCCCCAGCCTAGGGACCACAAGGAGTGTGGTGTGTCAGCCTTCCCTATGGTACTACTCCAGGCAGATGCCTCAACCCAGCACTCACTGGGGCACCTCAGACCTGCCCACAGCTCCAGAAATCACACTTCTTGCATCTTTTTATTTCAGCACAGCCAGAAATAAGGGAGGAACAAATCCCATCAGGGCTGGAAAGGGCACAAAGCCCAATTGGAGGATGCTGTGGCATCCCACAAGTGCTCTTGCAGCTTCTCCTGGCCAGCCAGCCTGCCCTGGCTCCAGCTCATGCCATGCTGGGGTGACACAACCCCACCACTGTGGCATAACCCCATCACAGATCCCCATGGTACATCCCTGACCAGAGGTAGGAAATGTAAACCTTGGGAGAAGGCAGAGATAGATGCTGACCTGGGCTCAAGAGGATCCTCCACCATGAGGATGGATGAGGATGAAGATGAGGAAAGGAAGAGCAACGATCCATGCAGCTGCAGAACAAGCTGGTGTGGGAGATGTGCTGTATCCCCAAAAACAAATCCTCTGCGATCAACAGGGACAGTATCTTATTTTTTCTGGCTGTTTTCCCATTCCTCTTCCCATAATCCAGAGGGCTCGGGGGGCTACAGCAAAGGCTGTGAGTCCCGTGACTCCGGGGGCAGGAGATGCAGGAGCCCTGGGCAGCGATCACAAGAACAGGGAAAGCAGCAACCTCAGGTTGCAGATTAGCTTCATTTTATAGTCAGGAAGGCAGAAACCTCCCGTGGTTCAACATCTCGCCAGAGACCACACAGGGAGCCTGGGGAAAGCCAGGGAGAGGTCGCAGGTCTCTGCGGGGTGAGAGCATCCTCTCTCCAGGGAGGGAGGGAGCTCACTCACAGCCAACAGGACTCCACAGCTCCCCTAACCCATTGCCGCACCCCTAACTTCACGTGGGGCCACACACTGCACC
>NW_008665713.1:17990-24473 GCF_000695815.1 Acanthisitta chloris
GCGAAGAGAGAGAGGCTCTTTAACCAAGTTTAAATGCACTTCCCTTGACTCGGTTCCCAGTTGAGCGTAGAGGAGACCCAGCTTGGCCGGCAGCCACGGCGCTCAGCTCTGCACGTCCCTGCTGAGAGACACATTCCTCAGCACTGCAGCTAAGTGCAGCACCGCCTTTGAGGCCTTCACCCCTCCTTCAATGATAATTTATGCCCTCTGACCCAACTCCCCCTTTTAAATCAGGCTGATCAATAGAGAAATCAGACAATCCTTTTAAGAAACTATCTCATCTGATCCTTCCAGCTAATGATCTCTGCTCTCCTTAGAGCTGTTTGCAGATCTGTAGCCCAGGCTGCTGGGGAAAGCAGAAGGAAGGAAAGCCACTGGGCCAAATTCCTCCTTCTCCAGTCCAAGCAGGAGCAGCAGCATTGCTGACAATTCGCACAGGAGCAAAATGGGAGATGCCAAACCCCATCCTTTGGAAAACTGGAGCTGAGCATGGTGCTGTAGGGAAGTGCTGTCTCCTGAAATCTGCCCCCTTGCCCATCTTGCCACCAAATGGGCCTTTCTCCCAGACCAGGAGTCTTCCAAGGATATTCTCCTTCATCTTCATTCCTCCTACAGGTTCCACCAGTCTTGGCATGGCTTTCCATTGCCTCCCCTCCAAATAAAACCCAGTGATGTAAAACAACCACCCCAAACCTAGTTCCTAGCTGAGCTGTGGTCGCTCACACCCTGTTCCATGAAAAGCCACAGCACCACAGCCCCCAGCTCCAAGGGGATGCCATGAGCACTGGGGATCTCCATCACTTGGTTGGCAAATCCTCGCCCTTCATGGGGACCTTTGATTTACCATTGCAGCAAAACTCATGGGGACAGTCACCTTCTGCCCACAGGGATCAGAATGTCTCATACGGCACTGGGAAGACAATGGTATGGCAATGTCCAAGGAGGAACCTCCAGAAGGGCTTTATTGATGGCAGCTGCATTTCAACTGAACTGGCAAAGGAACGGGGTTAACCAGCGAAGAGGGAGGCATCAGAGAACCCTGTAAGTCTTCAAAGCAAATCAGCTCCTGGAACAAACATGTTCAGTAGCCAAATGTCCCCTACTCCTTTGTGTGTGCAGAGATACTGACATATATTATGATGCCCAAACCACCCAGAGGAAGGATGCTTTCCTTGCATTCAAGGGCTATTTCTCACCCTGGCACCCTCATTGGGATTTCTCTCCTGCCCAGGCTGGGTCTGGTTCTAGCACCCTCTCCCTACTTGCAAACCACCAAGGAGGCAGGATGAGACTGTGCCCTAGGGAAGCTCAGCACCTTCCCCATGCCCACCAGGAGCCAGAAAGCAGGCTCCAAGTCCAGGGACCTCCAAGGTCCCCCCACCATATGTCCCCTCCCACACAGCACTTGCTCCAAAGCCCGAGAGCAGATGCAAAAGCCAAAGGGTCTGCAGGGCTGCGGCAGCACAGCACGGTGCAGGTCCTGCCACAGCAGTCACAGTGAATTACAAGGTATTAGAGCCCCGTGCTGCCGTGTCTCCGCGCAGCAGCAGTCACGGTGAAGGACATGCTATGATAGGACTAGAGTCTCCTCCGGAGAATCCAGTCACCAGCCTGGTGAAAGGCAGTGGTATGAGAGGCCAGCCCTGTTCTATAGATCATGTAGCGACAGGCATGTGAAGGACACGCTATTACAGGACGAGGCAGGCTGAAAGCTGTGGTGTTTTGAGGGGGGGACATGGCTGTGCCTTGCTGGATCACTGAGTGCCCACGCTTTGCGAGCCAGTAGCCGTGAACATTTTTAATTATGCTTTCCTACTTTATCGAGCATCTCATTTTCATTTACACACTGGCTATCTCCACCTGAGAACGTGGCTGGTGCTGCTCCTGTCCAGCACTGCTGCCATATCCCCTCATGCATGAGCTGGATGGGACCCAGTGGAGGTAGAGGTCCACCCCCAGCACAGGGGATCAATCCGGTGGCCAACCTGCCTTCCAGCTCCCCTACACACCCTACATGATGTCAAGGACCATGAGGGAGCTGAGCAGAGCCTCCCTGATGCTCAGTGCCCCTCCCCATTGGAGCACAAGCACCGAGTGCCAATTTTAGTGGCTGCCATAAATGCAGCAGGAGCAGTGTCCCCTGGTGAGGCATCGAGCGGTGACTAAGAGCGGAGATGACAATAAAGAGGAGGAAGCAAGGTCTGACTGCAAAGCAGCAAACCAACCCTGCTGAATCCAGCTCAGAGGCACTGACTGACAATGGTCCCCCAAACCAGAGCCTGAGCCCTCTGATGGGGAGCCAGGCTCTCTGAGGTTCGGGTCAAGTTTGGCCTTGGCACAGGCTCAATTCAGGTGGAAATCCCATGAACAGGAGAGGAGAAAGGCTTCCCCCATCAGGATGCACGGATGGAGTTCAAGCCTTTTAGCAAAGCACATGGGGAGACTTGTGTCTAGGCCCCTACAGATAAACCTACCTCATTAAAACACTCTTGGTGGTAAATGCTATAGAGATTGTGCACGACTTGACAGCTTGAGGCATATTTATGGTGCTTTGGCACCAAGGATACAACCAGTTGGGATTTTTGCTCGGCTCTACCACTTGGGCATAGTGCAGCCACAACAAACCCATTTGAATACCTCTTGTTTCAACCAAGGCAGAGATCCAGCCTATTCCCTATAGAGCAAGCACCAGACCTTGGGCCAAATTAATCTCCGATGGATCTCCATCAACTTCATGGAGTTACAACCACAATTTGGCCCATGCATGACGCACAAATGTGCTCATTTTTCTTCCAAATTGTCCAAATACCACAGCATTTGTTAGCACAGGAGAGGCACACATCCTCCGGGAGAGAGCTCTTTGGATACCGCGCCAGCCCTTTCTTTTTTTGTATTTCCTTTGCTGCCTGGGATAAAAGGCAAGTGAGACAGTCCCTGGTACATGTCTGAGCTGTTTGGGAAAGAAAGAGGAATTTCCTCCTGCCATTCCCAGCCTTTTTTGATAGGCAGGTGGGATGCGAGCAGGAATAACTCAATCAAGACAGAGCAATTTTTAATTAATTTGTGGATCCCTTCGCCGGCTGATTGCCTTGGAGACAAAAGGGAAGCCTCTCCTTTAACACTTGTGTGTGCCTGGTACTCTGAGCTCCCCTTTTCACCGGCGCATCTCTGGTCCTGAAAGCTGCACAAAAGGAAGAATTCCTTGATCTTTTGCCTCGGTTTTTGCTAAGACAGAGACATGCATGGGTTGGGGGTTTTTTTGGGTCTCTTTTATGTTTTGGGGGGAATATCAAAGCCCAAAATACACATCGAGACGTGTGGGGAAAGGAAAAAAAAAGAAGGAAGGGGAATAAAAACCCTCAAAGCTAAGAAAGCAGAGCGTTTTCCGTCAACACCTTCTGCCCAGCCCGCTCCATCCCCAAGGGGAGGGAGTTGAAAGGTTCAAGCTACATCAAGTGGTGAGTAATGCAGCGGGAGGCTCCTGCTCGGGGCCAGGCTCTCGCCCTCCACCACTGCTCCCTGCCCCGTGCCCGGTGCTGTGAGGGGCAGAGCCCAGCCTTGCCCTCCCCGTCTCCCCCCACCAGCGACCGTGGGGATGCGGGAACTTCCAAGGCAGTGAGTGACACCACAATTATCGATTGCCGGCTGCAAAGGCTTGCTCTCGCCTCCCCCCTCTTCTCACTTGTTTTCTTCTGTGCAGCAGTGCCAGCCTTCAGAGACTGCTGCTGTAAAAGGCTCGGATTGACGGGGTGTCAAGATATCCACTGCCCCTGGCTTTTAACGCTCCCTTGCAGGAGGAAGCAGGAGGAGCCCCTGCACAGGTGAGGGGAGCTTGGATCGTTCCAAAAGAAAGGGAGGAATGAAAAGCCTTCCCCTCTCCTCCGTCAAGGAGATGCTCTTGAACCACAAGCAGCTTTTTCAGCCTCAGCTTGGCTGCGTGCGTCTCGGAAATCTCAAGCTGCTGGGAAGGAGGAGAGGCGGTGTGCCAGCCGGCCCCCGCCAGCGCCTGCGTCCTGCCCAAAATCACGGCACACAAGAAAAACACCACCCTCCCCAGCAGGTCTCCGTGGGGTGACACACACACCTGACAGACTGGGCAGTGGCCATTTGGGAGGTGAGGAAGGCAAACACATCCAGGCCGGATGAGGTCACGCAGCAAAGGCTGCAAAAGAACCAGAACTCCCCAGCTGGGGCACATCCTTGGCTGCTCAGCACAGGTGGCCAGATCAGAAGGTATTCCTAGCAAAGACTAGGAAAGCAGGAGCTCCAGATGCCCCTCTGGTTCCCCACCAAAGGCTGTGAGGCCACTCTGCCCAATGGCCCTGGGAGCAGGGCTCCTAAGTCCCCTGCAAGCTCTGTCCCCAGCTCAGCTGGCCACCCACAGCAAGTGCAATCCCTGCCACAAAATGGGGACGGCCACCTGCCTGCGGAGGTGTTTGTTTGCAAAGCCTGGCGGCACCTTGGGACCACAGCTAAGTGTTACGTGCTGGAGCCAGAGGCCTGAAATTAAAGCCGTCTCCACGACTGTCGGTGTCGACACCTGGTGATGGGAGGAGAGGGATCGATGATGGAGAGTCTGTCGCTCCTGATGCATCGCTGTCAGGGTCAATACACAATTCCCGGGGAGATCAGATGTCCAGGTTAACTGCTTTGCCTCCGTGCTAAACCGATGGGCTGGTGGAGTCCCATCCTGCTCACACATGCTCTTTCCTGGCCAGACTCACCCTGCAGCCACCAAATGCCACTGAGAGAAGCCCGGCTCTTGTTTTCATCCGTGTAGAGCTCAAGTGTAATTGCAAAAGGTGCCCAGGGCTGGGAGGACATGGGGACAGCAGGGACCTGTCCTCCAGGAGCTCTCAGCTGCACCGACCATGGGACCTCATGGGTACACAGGGATGGCCACCAGCTCCTCTGGCCACCCAAGAGGGGAAGTGGGGGGGGAAGTGGGGATGAGGTGACCACTGCAGGGGGGAGCCCCATCTGTCAGTCCCCCTGTCCACCCCCATCTCAAATTGCTGGGCAGTAGAAAAGGCAGGAGAGGGGGGAAACTCGCCCCTCCTGCCCGGCACAGGTCCTGCCAGCTCAGTGGCTGTGTCCTGCTCCTCATCCTGGGTGAGCAGAGGATCCATGTGCCTTTGGCACATCTGCCCTCTCCAGGTGACACCCCAGACCTCTGTGGGGCAGGAGAGCTGTGACAGTGGGGCTGCATTGAGTCCTATGCACTAAGCAGCCTTGTGGCACCCCACGGCACCCCAAAGCCTTTGCAGTGAGTGCAGGTAGGAGACAGGAGCCCTGCTTTTCACTGCAGCTATCCCCGATACCAGGCAGCATCCGTCCCCCATCCCGGGGGTCCTGCGAGGACGAGAGCCACCCACAGCCAGACTGCAGCATTTCACCCCGACAGCTCCCAGGGGGTGTCAGTCTCACATCACCTCCTCCAGCACGGCACAACCTACCCGGGGTTGTGACCCCCCCAAGGAGGGGACCAGAGGGTCCTACCTGGGGTCAGCCCGCGGAACTGGCTTTGGGGGAACACAGCATCACACCCCAACCTCAGCACAGCAAAACTTGTACCAGCCCCCCCAAAAAACCAAGAAAACAGAGCACAGCATGAATAACAAAAGCAGCGATCAGTAAAGACTCTCCCAAGAGGCTGCAAGTTCTTCAATTAGAGCTCACATTATAGGAATGAGAAACTCCACGCCGTCTTCCGTACGGATAACACTTTTTTCCCCCTCTCTTTTAAAGAATAAAGGGAGGGAGGGAGAGGAAGGCTGCATCTCTAATGCAACAGACAGGTCTGCTGAGATTCACTTTGGCTCTTATTTTGACTTTCATCTAAAAGAGCTGCCCTGGGAATCCATTAAGTCCAATTTAAATCGGCTCTCCGCCCTCACGGCTTCTCCCCGCCTTCGCGCCCCCTCCCAGCTCCCTTCTCCCCCTCCTTGGAAGCAAACAAACACAAAAGCAAGGCCAGGCAGGGCGGGCAGAGAAGGGCAGGCAGTGAAGGGCAGCCCCGGCGCGGTTTCGGAGCCGTTCCCTGGGGGATTACAGCCCTCCCCAGGGCAGTTTGCTCCAGCTTTATTTCCGCCCAAATAAACACAATCCGGCCACGTTTGGATACCGCCTCGCTATCACCCACCTCAGCGACGCTTTTTGGGGGGCCAACAAGGTCTCAGGACCTGCTTCTGCTCCCCACACATCTCCCCCCTCCACGCACAGGCATATTTTCCTCTGGTTTTATTCTTTTCGAGTACAATTAGCTCCATTAACGCCGCAACCGGCAAAGTTGGATGGGATATAATCACATACTTCTGGTTTGGGTTTTTTTTCCCCCCCAGTGAGTTTCCCCACCCCGAGATCATTCCTCTGCCTTTGGGAATCGCCACCCCCCGCAGCTGGGCGAGGGACGGACCCCTCGCCTTTCATCTCACCACACTCATTCAAGCCTTGCTTCTGTCGTATAAGCAGTTTTCCAGCTCT
>NW_008665714.1:0-34008 GCF_000695815.1 Acanthisitta chloris
GGCCCTGCCCGTCTCGGTTCATGGCAGGGGCACCCCCGGGCACTGCGCCAGCCTCCCTGCCCTGCCGCACGGCCACGCTCCCTAGGGCAGCTTCCGTCCCCAAACGCCATGGATTAATGCAACTGCTGGAAAAATTCCTTTCACCAGTGCGACAAGTCGCAAGGTGTCGGCTGAACTGGAGTCCGGTGGGAGGTGGTGGGAGCTTCTGCAGACATTCCTGAAGATGCCCAGGCAGGGGCTGAAATGCCCAATGGCCCTGCTGAGCTGAAGGAGATGATGGGAGCAAGGAAGGATGCTCCCTGCAGAATTCATCCTTTCTCATATAATCTGTGTGTTTGTTTTCCTGCCCCTTCCCAGCTCCTGCCTGAGGTGTTCAGAAGGCAAACAGTGTGACAATGGGATTGAATCGTCCCCTCCTGGCCCCACAGGGTGATGATCCAGGGCTCCACATGCCCCTCCAGGTGGCTGTACAGAAGCAAACACCCCCACCCCGTGTGTGTCCTGTGCACTCTGAAGCTCTCCAGCTCAAGGTTTGTCCCCCCTCTACCATCTTTTTGGTGCCTGAGACAGATCTGAGCTTCACTAGGCTAGTTTTCCACCTGGCTTAGAGCTCTTACACTCTTCCTGTTGCCAGAAATGGACTTTTGCATCAAAATCTTATCCAGTTTGGTTGCACGCAGACACACCTCTCTCCAACCCATCCATGGTGGGATTTAGGGCAAAGGAGAACAACCCCCCCCCAGATAGTTCAAGGTCCCCATTTTCTTCAAGGAAAAGGCAAGCCCAGGGAACACCTCCCACCTGTCACAAAGACACCTTGGAAATAAGCAGTTTGGGAAGTGAGGATGAATAAACACTGTCAATGCCTGGGCGGGTGGATCAGTATGGAAATGGATTGCAAGGAGAGTGCTGGAGCTGTTTGCTGCCTGCTCCATCCCCCAACCCTGCTCCTTCTGTCAGGAGCATCAGGATGAGCCAAAAAGCAACAGGACTTGGCAGGGGTATCAGGAACCAGTTATCCCACTGCGGGGCCCCTGTGCTTCCCCCATGCCAGGCAATGCTCAGGTCTCCTTGGTGACGGATTACGGGATTAGAGGGCTCAGGTGAGCCCTCCTGCATTGGATTCGGTTACTCCTGGGAACAGCATCGTTTTGGTATGCTGTGGGAAGCCTCTGTGCTGCTGCCCAAGAGGGATCAGGCACCACCAGGGGAGTGAAGGATGCATACCACTGCCCGATGCTAGGGTCACAGGTGCTGACAGGGCTTGGGTGATGTCATGCTGAAAAGGCTGAGGATGTCCCTGCCCTTGCCCACATGAAGGGAGAGAAGAAAATGCCCTTGGTAGTGGAGAAAAAGAACTTCCATTTTGGGACAGTGACGACTGGGGCAGTGTTGAGACTGGGGATCACTCTAATTTGGGGGTGTTCAGGCCCCTCTACAACCCAAGGTAAGGTCTAGATGTAGCTGTTCTCCACCCTGGCTCCTTCTGCCTTTGCATGGCTGATAAGAACACCCATCCAGGTAGAGACACAACATGACTGGAGATACAGCATTGGGAAAAGATCAGGAAAAGGAGGATTTCTCCCCAAAGCTGACAAAAAGCCAAGGGAAATCTTGTAGGGGCCTTTTCTCCCACTGGTACTAGACAACCCTCACAGTACAGGGTTCCCCATGGACTGGGGGACCCCAAGGCTCCCCATGGTCTGGGGACACGGAGGTGTCCCAGCTGCTTGGCTGCAGCTTGGCAGCAGGCAGCGGCCAGGGCTCTCCCGTCCCACCTCTCGGCAGCGCTGTTTGCCCTCTGTTATTTAAGCATTCATCTTGTTTAAGCACCACTTTAGCACTGCAGGACTGGCAATATCTTGTAGAAAAGAAACAAGAGCCTTCCTCCTCCCCTCCCTCACTTTCCCCCGGGCTTGTATTACCCCAAATAAACACTCACTTTGAGTAATAGTTAACTTTAATGGCTCAGTCCTGGCTTGGGCTGCATGATAGGGCTCGAGGGGTTGATAGTCCTCGGGCAAAAGGAGATAAGGTCTGGGTTTGAAGGGCAGCGCTTGTGCCTGCTGTCACGGCAAGCAGGGCCGTTCCCACCAGGTGGGAGCAACCAGGGGAACACACATCTGTCACCTTCACCAAAATTTACCCTGCTGTGGCATTCCCTTCCCAGCCTTTATGTTTTCCAGGTGAAGAGAGGCTGGGGGGAGGTCAGGAGCTGGTCCCCCCAGTTCCCAGACCCAAGGTGCTGACAATGACTTTGCTGTACCCACCAGTAGCCACATCTCTGTCCCACAGCCACAATCCTTTGCTGAGCATCAGAGATAGCTGCATAACCCGCCCAGCAGCTCTTTCTCCCTGAATTGTGTTTTCCCGAGTCAATGGATAACTTTACAGCCCAGGCCATGAACACATCAAACAGAATAACCTTGGGGAGACAGCTATCTGCTGCAGGGGAGATGTCACGGTGAGGCAGGAGAGGGGAAGGGACAGCAGAGTTCAAATCTAAAACCATCCCGAAAGTCACTGCCATGTCTGGCAGGCACCTGTGGGCAGGGGCAGGCTGGGGGTGCATAGTGGGCATCTGTGGTGTCCTCTCCAGATTCCCAGGGAAGCTGGGTTGGGTATTTTTCCTGCCCCATCCCATCCCATCCCACCAAAGTTTGGGCATAGGCTTTAGCTAGGCAGGCATTTCACTGTCCATAGCAGTGGAAACTTCCAGTCTTCCCCTCCAAAATCACCCCAGGAGGACAGAGAAAGAACAGAGACTCACTGAGCCTCCCCGAGCCTCCCCCACTAAGCTGCCCTTCTCCAAATCCCTCCTGCCATAGTGACTTCCAGTGCTTTCCAGGTCCTACACATGGTGTGGCATCGCTTCCTGCTGGATACCAAGCCAAAAAGCCAAGAGCACCCTTGGGTCCTCTCTTGGAGCCTTCACCTCCTGGCTGTGCCATGTGAGCCCCCGTGGCAGGACACCCTCCTCCAGGCTTTCCTCTCATGTTTTTATCCCTCCCCTCTGCCTTCTCCTTCCCTCTCTGTCCTTGACGAGCCACGATCTTGGCATTCCAGTGGCTTTAACAGCCCCATAACCGTGTAGGAAGGGTCAAGGTGATCGAACCAGGTTTTACAGCTGTTGCTTCATAGTTGCAGCACAAACAAGGCAAAGATGGTGCTGGTGGCTGGGGGAACATTGCAGGCAGTGAAAGTCATGGGGTGGGTTAGGAGGGTCTGTGGGGTGAAGGACTTTTGGCAGGATGGGGTCCTGCTCTGATGAGGACCCCTTGGGGGATGAGACTGAAATTCCTTCTCTGCTTTGAGCTCTGTCCCAGGTTTGCCATTGCTCAAAAAGGATTTCTTTTAATTATCACCTTCTCCTCAGTGTTTCAGGGAGGAGTTGGCCCCAAAGGGACCTCAGCAAGGTCTTACATCTCTCCCTCTGATGCCCTCTCCAGGGTTTTCCTCACTGCAGCTCTTTTGAGGAAGGACATTTCAGTTTCTCATGCAATTATCCACTCTCTAAACTTTCCTGACATTATGGCAGAGCTTCCCCATTATTCATTCCCTTGGTCTCACCAGCTTGGCTGTACAGCTAGAGCAAAGTCCAGAGAGGAGCGGCACAGGAGGAGGTTCATGGAGATGTTCAGGTGTTTGGGCATGTGATGGCTCTTTCCACGGGAATGTATTGAACAAAAATGAACAGTGTCCTGGCTTCTTCCATACCAGCCAGCAAGACACTGTACATAAAAATCAAAGTTTCCATGCAGAAAGAGCAGGAGATTGATTCAAGGGACATGTGTTGGGTGATAGGTCATGGAATCAGACTGGTTTGGGTTGGGAGGGACATTAAAGCCCATCTCATTCCACCCCCTACCATGGGCAGGGACACCTTCCACTAGCCCAGGTTGCTCCAAGCCCTATCCAACCTGGCCTGGAACACTTCCAGGGATGGAGCAGCCACAGTTGCTCTGAGCAACCTGTGCCAGTGCCTCAGCACCCTCATCATAAAAACCTCCTTCATTTTGTGTTGGGGATCCCACAAAACTTCCTCATATCTACATGTTCTGCTTTACCTGTATGTAGATCTCTAGACAGGTAGATATGAAACTTGGGGACATGGTTCACTGGTAGCCTTGGCAGAGCTGAAGGAACAGTTGGACTCAATGATCTTGAAAGGCTTTTCCAACCTCAACGGTTGTGTAACACAACTCGTCTCAACATTGTAATGAAGTTCGAGCTGAAGCAACTTAATCAGTCAGGAAAGAGGATTTTCTTCACAACAAAACTGCAGCTGAAACACAAAACCTTTGGGAAGCTTTAGGGAATTGTTGATTTTAACATGATCCTGCAAGTGCAGCCAGTCTGGGAGGCGGCTGTGGGAAGCGGTCACAAAGGAGATGCTGGAGAAGGCAGATGGGATCCTGCCAGGAACAGCTTATAAAGAGCTGTTTGGTTTAGCCTGTCTGGGGAGGTGGTGGTGTTTGGGGGTGTTTGGGGATGTTTGGGTGTGTGTGTGGGTGTGTGCATGCTAAAGGCATGAGCTCACCAGTCCTCACAGAGCTGTTTGCATATGTACAGTATGTGTGTTTATATACACACAAAAGCTCACCCACAGGGATTTGGAACTCCATGTCCCCAGCCCAGCACTTCCTCATGTCCCCCCTGGCTCTCTCTTCTCCCCTGCTGGCTCTGCTCCAGGTCCCTTCAACCCCTTGGGTCTGCGGATGCCTCTTCTCCCCTCACACAACAGAAAATAGGAACACATAGTAAAGATAGAGGGGATTAAAAATAAGTGTTGTGCCCCTCCTTTCCCTTCACACAGTATTGCAACATCAGCTTGGGACAAGACTCAGCACAGAATGACACCCACAGCATTGCCTCGTACTCCAGGCTCACATCATGCATGGATCCTTCCCTGCTTGGAGATCCATTTCTCCAATAAAAAAAGCCTTCCCCCCACCTTTTCATAATCCTGTAAAGGCAAAAAGAGCATTTGCAATGGGAGAGAAGAGAAACCAGACCACATCTCCATGTGATAAAATTTTATTACAAAATATGAGCTGGATTAATAGTCAGAGGGGAGTTTGGCAGGGGAGAGGGTTCCGTAACAAACACAGCATCACCAGAAAAATAAATCTTCACCCAAGTTTTCCAGGTCCCAATTTGTTTTCACATTGTGTTCATCTTGGACAGTAAAGGATCACCTTGAATCCACACAGACCCATGAAGCCATACGGCACTTTTGGCCTATTTACAGTGATTTTCTTCCCATCATCACACAGAGACAAGGCACTCACCTCCCAGCCTTTGTTCTGCTCCTTGCAAAGCTTTTCCCAAGTCCCTGTCACCCAAGTGTCCCAGGGGACCAGGGCTGGAGGGACCTTCATTTGGCTGGAGTTTGCACATACAAGGCTCCCCAACTCCCTCGCTTTCTCCCCAGAATAGCTGCCCTTGGCCACCAAGAGGTGCAATGAAATGCAAACCTAGGGCTGTCCACTTCTGTACATATAAAAATAGAGCAAGAAAAGCCAAGGCTTGCTGTGGTTTTCCTTATTTAAAACAAAACCAAAAAAAAGCATTGCCTTTGCATAGTAAAGCATTTGCATGTCAGCAGTTTGCATACAGAACAGTGAAGCTGCTCAAGGCAGCACTGGGTTGGGATGGTAAGACACTTCTTCCTCTGCCTCCCCATCAAATTAAAAAAAATAGATATATTTATATATATATACACACACAGAGTCTAGGTGAGGACAAGCAGATAATTTTTTTTTTCTATAGTGAAAAAAAACCAACAAGATTTTCAGGAAAATTATTTCCAATTCCCCAAAGATTTCAAGCTGCCTGTTGGGTGGTTTGGCATTGTACTGGATTTTAGTGAACTGGTTTGGGGCCCCATCAGCATCACAGTGGAGGTTTCCTTCTCCAAAAAGCAGAGGGAGGCAAAGAGACCTCTCTGAGAGGAACAGGGTGAGGGCTGACTCCATTAGCAGCCCACATGGCTGGAAGGACCCTGTGCCTTGTGGTTTGGTTCACACATTGAGGAGATTCAACCACATTGCATGCACCAAAAAACCAACTTGGAGCATGGAGGTTGGGACTGCAGCCATGGGAGCTTCTGAGGGACATGGGGACACAGGTTTGCTGTGCCAGAGCTCACTCACTGAGGGGCTGAGCGGGTGCCAGCACAGCGCGTGGAGCCCAGCAGGTCCCAGCATACCCATGTTGGGTCCCTACTGGCCCTACAGAGCCAGCCCCAGCACTGGCCAATCCCCATCAAGTTGCAACAACAAGCAGTGGAAGAGTTGGAAAAAGGAAATGGAGGCCACACACATGGTCAATAAGGCTGAGTGTGAGCCAGAGTCTTCAATCTTCACTTGAGCATGATGTCAAGAGGCTGCTGTTGTCAGACCCTCCAGCTAGGCACAGGTCCTGGTGCAGAGGGCTGGAAAGCCCTTCCCATGCACCATTGAGAAAGCCATCTGAATCACCTCCAGCAATTCCATGCCCTGACTTCACCCCTCCATTCTCACCTTCCCTGGTGGCATGGAGAAAGGAGGAGGCTCCTTGCCAAAGAGCCACACAAAGGGCTCATCACAGCACTGGACCAACAGCCCCAGGCACATCATCCATCCCAAAGCCTACACCACACCATGCATCCTGCAAATCCTTCCTGACCTCCTCTCCTGTTGCACTGCACCAGCTATGTGCACTGCAGGTAGGATCAGCTTTATTTATTCAAGGTAAAGGCCAACCAGGAGCCCAGTGGCAGGTTGGGTTTGGCAATAGCAGAGAGGAGTGGCCATCAAATTTCACCACCCAAAGGTGCCACAGTTCAGTGTGGCCTTTAATTTCACACTGCAGATACACAGCAGTGTGTGTATCACCTACATTTGTTCGAGGAGAAATAAAAGAGGAAGAAGGTGTGGAAGAAATCAATATTCTCTTGGACATACCAGGCCCATTATTTGTTCCTGATTTATTTATGGCCTGCACAGCTGCTGTTGGAACTGGCACGGCCTGGCTCTTTTTCTGCCCAAATTTAACCCCAGGTAGGCTTTGGAGGATGGGTGATGTGCCCTGTGCATTGTGGCAGCACAAGGAAGAGGGGGAAGGTGCTTATGGAGCCCGAGGGGGTGAACCTGTGAGGTAGGTAACATGATTACAACCTGAACAGGAGGATTTATTGGAATTTGTTTCAAAGATTCTTTTTTTTTCTTTCTTTCCAGCTGAATGTGATGAAACAGCAACAGCACAGGCCTGGTGTGATCAGCAATGACCAAGTCTTTGTGTGCATGTCTCAGGCAGGAGCAGAGCCTGCCCAGTGCTTTTTGGAGAAAGGCACCACTAGTGTATTCTGGGAAACCAGACCTTTATCAGTGGCTTTTTTTTGCAGTACCCTGGGTGTCTTCAAAACCCATGCTGGTCCTCCCAGAGACACCTGAAGTCAAAATTCATGTTGGAAGCAGAAATGCTAAGGACACAACCAAAACACCTGGCCAAGCAGGGCCAGTATTTGCAGTCCCAAGTGAGTTGGCTGCCAGGACACCACACCTGGGCTCAACAGGACACAGGTGATACTTTTGTCATCTGCTTTTGTGCTGTCCCTTGCTTGAAGGCACATCAGGTGAGTATGTCAGGTTTTTTCTTCTATGCCCCCACAGAGACTGGGATTGTCAACCCAAACAGCCCTGGGTAAGTGCTCCTGTTCTCACATGGCAGAGGTGCCACATCCATGGCCATGCCATGGGGCAAGGTGTCACATCCATGGTTACACCATGGGACAAGGTGTCACATCCATGGCCATGCCATGGGACAGTCCAAGACGGTCCAAGCAAGACCTCTCATGCACAGCCAAGCTGCCAACCTGTCACATCCCTCCTGGGCTTCACCAGAGGCACCGCCCTGAAAGGGGTAAAAACAATCAAAGGACTTGAGACATGAAGGACAGTTGCTCCTGAGTGACAAATAAATAGCAGGCTTGCTGGAAGAAAGCCCTTTGGAATCCAACGTCTGTCGCCCCAGTGCTGCCAGGAGCCTCGTCAGGAGATCAGTCTCTAATTATAACTCATTTGAAATGAGTTGATTGAGTTTTCAATTTCTTTTAAAAAGGCAGAGAGTTGGGGCCAAGGCTTGTGGGGGCCTTGCCCACCACTCCTGCCCTGCTGGTTGATCACAGCGTGAGTTTGTTCCTATGTACAGCTCCTTGGAGAAGGAAAGAGTTTCAGCTGCTCTTAGAGAAGTTGTGAAGGGAGGAAGCGCCTAGTTCTGGTGCCGCTTCATGTGGAGAGCCAGATGGTCAGAGCGGGAGAAGCAGCGGCCGCAGGTGAGGCACTTGAAGGGTTTGGCACCCGTGTGCTTCCGATAGTGCCGGGTGAGCTCGTCGGAGCGGGCGAAACGCCAGTCACAGCCTTCCCAGGTGCATTTGTAGGGCTTCTCACCTGTGGGGAACAGCCACAGGTCATGGGCACAGCACATCCAAGAGCCTACATGGACAAGCATCTACCAGGTCTCCCAGTCACACACTTTGTCCTCTCACAGAATCAGTTAGGTTGGAAGGGACCGCTGTGGGTCATCTGGTCCCACCTCCTTGCTCAAGCAGGGCTATCTGTGCTGATTTGGGCTGGGGTAGTTAACTTTCTTTCCAGGGGCTAGTATGGAGCTATGGTTTGGATTTGTGCAGGGCACAGGGTTGATAATGCAGAGATGTTTTTGTTATTGCTAAGCAGTGCTTACTCATAGCCAAGGCCTTTTCTGCTTCTTGTACTGCCATGCTGGCAAGGAAGTTGGGGGTGCACGGGACACTGCTGGGACAGGTGACCCAAACTGACCAAAAGGATATTCCATACCACATGACATCATGCTCAGTATATAAAGTTGGGGAAGAAGGAGGCGTTGGGGAGATGTTTGGAGTGATGGCATTTGTCTTCCCAAGTCACCATTACACATGATGGGGCCCTGCTCTCCTGGAGGTGCTGAACACCTCCTGCCCAAGGGAAGCAGTGAATTAATTCCTTGTTTTGCTCTTCTTGTGTGTGGCTTTTGCTTTCCCTATTAAACTGGTTTTATCTCAGCCCATGAGTTTTCTCGCTTTTACCTGTCTGATTCTCTCCCCCATCCCATTGATGGGGGGGAGTGGAGCTTGGCTGCTGGTTGGGTTAAACCATGAACCATCCAAGAGCACATGGCACAGGATTGCATCCAAATGGCTCTGGAATACCTCCGGTGAGGAAGAATCCTAACTCTCTTCGAGCAATCAATGCTCAATCACTGCACAGTAAAGTTCTTCCTTGTATTCAGGTGGAACTTCCTGTGCATAAGTTTCTGCTCATTACCTCTTGTTTTATTGGTTTGCACCACTGAGAAGAGCCCGATCCATCTTCTTGGCACCCCCCTTCAGATACTTATATACATCTCTTGGAGATGCTCAATCTCCTTGGGAGACACAGGAGGACACCCAGGGCTGGTGGCCATGATGACACTTGGCACTGCCCAGAGCCACTGAGGGAACACCAATTGTTCAGCTGCAGTAACTATATCTTGTCCCTCTTCACCCTCCTCCTACTTTGCTTTCTAGGCTTGTTTTCTAGTGCTGTTCAAGTTCCTGTTGGATGTTGGAGCATTTCTGGCTAAAAAAACCCCAACTTCTAAGAGGTCTGGGTTTTTTAAATTCAAATCAAAAAATTCCTAAGGAACATGTTGCTGCTCACTCAGGTGTGGGGGGCACCAGGAGAAAGGCAGAGTTTATGACATCTAAATTTGAAACCACCATCCAGTGAAGGTGGTTGTCCCATCCCTGAAAGTATTCAAGGCCAGGTTGGGCAGGGCTTGGAGCAACTTGGGCTCCTGGAAGGTGTCCCTCCCCATGGCAAGGCGTTGGACTGAATGACATTTGGAGACCCCTTCCAACCTAAATAATTCCATCATTCTATGATCTAACACTCTCTGCCCCAAAGTTCACTCACCAGCAGTTCCCTGTTCACAACACATGGTGTTTTCTTCAGAGCATTCAGGTGATGTCATGCCTCTGCCCTCTCCCCCCTCCCTCCCATACACACCTATTCCCCAACTGAAATCAATTAAATCATGCAACTCCTCAGCCAGCTGGGAACTGGGCTGGAAAACCCACGTCCGCTTCCAAAAGCCTGCGTGCCCAGCCTGCAGAGCTGAACCCTGGCTGCAGCCCTCTCCACGCAGGGTGTGGTTCTCTCAAATATTAGTCCTTGCTCTTAACAGCCTGAACAAGCAGGCAGAGTTCAGGGAATGTGCTGACTTTCCCGACCTCAAATATTTACTGTTTCCTTGGCCAATTGCTGAACACACCAGCGCGGCATGAGCGCACGTACACACGCAGCATGCATGCACAGGCATGTGTGTCCCGTGCTGACATGCTTCCCAGCCAGAGGCTGTTCTTCCCCACAGCCCCTGTGCTTCACAGAACCATGGAATCATGCAATGGTTTGGGTTGGAAGGACCTTAAAGCTCATCTCATTCCACCCCCTGCCGCGGGCAGGTACACCTTCCACTAAACTAGGCTGCTCCAAGCCCCATCCAACCTGGCCTTGAGTACTTCCATGGATGGGGAACCCACGTTTCACCAGGAAAGTGGAAACATTTGGCCACAGCAAGATCTACAGTGGATAAAATATGAAAGCACAGACACATGAACCTAGAGGAGACAGGGCACCAGGACCATATCCTGCTCCTCAAAAAGCCCTTGGGCTCTGCACCACAGGGAAGAGGGAGGTGTGTTTTTTATGGCTCAAGTAAATACAGAACTTGCAGTGGATTTACAAGCAGTTATAAATTGGGTGTTTACAGCACACAGAGGATCTCAGGGCTGTGTTAGAGTGCTAAGACCAAGGCACCATGCAGCCCAGACATTGTCCCCACCAGGTCACCTGCCTGGGTCAACTCCACCCTGGCCCTTTAGTTTTAAACAATACCTGGTTGATCTCCAGGCTAGAAACCAAACGCTTTCCATTGTCCCAGGAGCTGGCTCCATCTCCCAGGACAGCACGGCAGGGCAGGCTCAAACAAAGGAGCCAAACTGACATTCCCAGCGCCAGGAGGCGGGGGAGCAGCCACTGAGTTATATATTTAATCTCACAATGGCACCCAGGAAATGAATGGTGTCTCCAGGAGAGGAACACAGTCCAGCCCATAGCAACGGGCAAACCACAAGGAAAGATCTCAGAGATCAGGTACTTCTCAGCCTGGCTGCCATCAGGCAGGGAATGAAGAGAAAGGACATGATTAACCCTTGAGGTGATGGAGTTGAGGCAGCATCAAACTGGAGTTTGGACTATCCTGCTATTGCAGCTCTGATGGTGTGTTCAGCAAGGCTGAGGTCTCAAAAACAAAACATGAGGCTAAAAAAATGGATGTAGAGCCCTTGAGCCTGTCTGTGTATGGCTTTGGTTGGGATTCCCTTCTTTTATTTGCCCCACAGCACCACCAGTTTTCTTAACTACTCAGGTCACATTTCAAAACAACCCAAGTTTTACTGGATAAATCTTTATGCTATGAGTGGTAAGGAGATGCCTAACTCAGATGGGTCGTGGCCTGGGCATGGAGCTAGGACTCATGCTCTGAACAGAAAGGGAAAAGAGATCTTGAATTTTAAAGCAAAAGCCCCACCATAGACCTGAATGCAGACTGGGACAAATGCTTATTATCACCAAGCACTAAGAGCCTGGACAATGTCCTTCCTGTTCCTTTCTTCCACCCCTTCCATGCTGTTCTCCAGGCTACTCCTGCTCCTACCCAGACCCTGCCAAAAAAATATTGTGCCTCACATACAAAGACAAATTCTTTACTGGCATGTTCGAGGGGCTGATAAGGGGAGACCAGAATGGAGCCAAGAGCAAGAACCATTTCCCAGCATCAGGATGGGGTTTGTTCGTTGTTCATAAAAACAGAAAAGTGAACTCTGGGCCAGCTTAATTGCTTTCCGTAAAGATCAGCCCTTCTATAAAAGAGATTTATGAGGGCACTGATGGTTCCTGGACTACCTGGGGATCTGATAAAGTTTCAGGTATAATAAATGCCTTAATGAGGGGACCTGTGCTCGAATGCACAAGTGCCACCGAGCTAGGTTTAGCTCAGGGAAGCTGTTTGTGGTGGGATCTGTTCTGTGCTGTTTACACCCGCAAGGCACCTTTGCCCTCAGGAATGAGGGCACAGCCCTTCTCTACATGGATTTGGAGCCTTTCTCTATGTGGATTGGGAGTGATGCACCACTGGCAGCATCCAAAAGGACAAGCACTGAGCATGAGTGGTCAGCGTGGTTGGTACACAAGGAGATGTGAGGAATTCAGGCTTCTCCTTGGGAGCCACAGGGGTGCTTGACACAAAAGAAACAGCCCTTTTCTCCTCAGAGGTCCTATGTATGCAATGCAGGCCTTTATGCAATCTTTCTGTAGGATAAACAGGATCAGACCTGGGTGGGATTTGGAAGATCTCGAAGGAAAAGCTCAGAGTGACTGAAAATCATAGAGTCAAAGAATAGATTGGGTTTGGAGGGACCTTAAAGTTCATCTCGTTCCAACCCCCTGCCATGAGCTGGAATGTCTTCCACTAGCCCAGGTTGCTCCAAGCCC
The DNA here is from genome assembly GCF_000695815.1 of Acanthisitta chloris. Taxonomy (NCBI): domain Eukaryota; kingdom Metazoa; phylum Chordata; class Aves; order Passeriformes; family Acanthisittidae; genus Acanthisitta; species Acanthisitta chloris. The sequence continues at coordinate 12,594 of NW_008665714.1, forward strand.
CATCCAATTTGGCCTGGAACACTTCCAGGGATGGGGCAGCCACAGCTTTTCTGGGTAACCTGTGCCAGTGCCTCACCACCCTCACAGGTAAGAATTTCTTCCTAATATCTTATCTAACCCTGCCCTCCTTTAGGGCAAGGGGGTTAGGGGTACCTATTGCAGTCCATTGACTTTAAAGCCTCCAAGAGTTCTCCTAAATTGCAAACCACCCCAGCAGAAGGCAAGCAAGCACACATAGGAGTGTATAGTCCTATAAACCAGCACAAACACTGAGCTTTTTTTAACATGACCATCAATAGAGCTGCCTGTGCTCACTACCCTCACAATCGGCTCAGAGACATTCTCACTGGCATTACCACCAGGCAGAGTGTAAGAAGCACTGGTGCTGTGCTGCTCTTACCTGTGTGAGTCCTCTGATGTGCCTTCAGGTGGGAGCTCTTGGTATAAACTTTTGAGCAACCTGCAAAAACAGAAGAGAAACAATTTCCCTGTGAGGAAGGAGCCCTTGCTCAAACAAACCCAGAACTCTGATATCTGAGGTGAGGGACAATGCAAATAAGCCTGGTCATACCCACTTGGGTTCAGAATTTGTTCTCCAAGACAGACAGACAGACAGACTTTTACAACATCTTTTGCCACACAATCCTAACACCTATGGGCATTGTGTTGGGAATTAGTGTGGGAAGAGGCAGGCATAGATATTCAATCCCCCCTTCCTCCACCAGACAGGGTGAAAACACTCAATTCACCCCCCATTAGCTGCTGGCTTTATGCTGTCCTGGATTCCACACATAACTGATATCACTTTGCAAAGCTGAAGAGAATATGTATTTTATAATAGTCCCAGCCCCAGCAGGAAGCAGGAAACACCAGGTACAGTGTGGAGCCACAGCTTGGCTTCCAGGTTGCTGAATAAAGCCAGTGGGAAGTTTTTTAAGATCAGCAACAACAGGTTTAATCAAAGAAAGACTCTAACAGAAACACTGGGACTTGGGCAAAAGTTTCAACGACAGGTGGCTCAAAATAAGTTGTTGTTAGTTCCTCATTTCAGTTAGATAAAGCCTAGGAAACTCTCTCCTGCTGCCTTTATGGCCCTGCTGCTTTGTGTTTTGACAAGCATATTAAAATAGGAATTTGAATTTTTATGACCTGCATGAGCAATATGGGCACATTTTTCATTCCAGAGTTTCCACCCAGCCTAAAGGAGCCTCTTGCACGAGATCAGCCTTCAGGCCAGTCCTGCTCAAGTGGTGCAGGAGCAGCAACTGCCTTTCCCTTCCCTGGTGGGAGGGGCTAGTGTCCCAGTTCAGTTTTGCTTCTGGTGGTCTGAAGCCTTGGAGGTCCCTCACCCACAGGAGAGAGATCATAGAATCCTGGAATGGGTTGGGTTGGCAGGGACCTTAAAGCTCATCCAGTTCCACTGCCCTGCCGTGGGCAGGGACACCTTCCACTCGACCAGGTTGCTCCAAGCCCTGTCCAGCCTGGACTGCAACAATTCCAGGGATGGGACAGCCACAGCTGCTCTGGGCAACCTGTGCCAGTGCCTCACCACCCTCACAGGGAAGAATTTATTCCCAATATCCCATCTAACCCTCTGACAGTGGGAAGCCATTCCCCTTTGTCCTGAATCTCCAGTCCCTTGTCCCAAGTCCCACTCCAGCTCTCCTGAAGCCCCTTTAAGCACTACAAGGTGCTGGATCAGGGCTTCGCAAACAGGTCCCCCTGATCATCCAGTTCCTAGTGTGAATTCTCTGTATCTTCCATCAATTCTCGCTGACCATGTCAGTGAGAACTGCTGCCCCTGACAGCCATCCTGACTGGTCTCACCTCCAGCTGAACCTCAGAGTGAAGGATTAAACATAGTCCTCCTCCGTCTCTGCACGTACACACCACCGAGCCACCCACTGTTTATTCAGCACAGCTTGGTAGGGGTTTTTTTTGCACCACAAGCCAAAATCCAGCTAAAAGCAGCTTTCTCTTAGTAATGAATCCTGCAGGATGAGACTCTTCCTCTGACCAGTCAGATAAGAATGATGAGCCTATCTCAGAGCAGTGGTCCATTTACACCCTTCATCTGTCTCCCACCATGACCAGCAGAAGGTTACAAATTCAGAACTAGCTGTCAACCACAAGAACACAGGTTCAGCTTCTGGCCCAGAAAGTCCCTAATCTGCAAGTTGCCAGAGGGTGGGAAAGATCTCTCTAAACATGTATGTATTTCCTGAGGTCATGGCTGAAGACAGAATCTGGGCTAGGCAAGACTCTGGGCTGATCTATTCCAGCCACTCCTGTGCCACAGAAAGAACACATAAATCTCACAGGAGACAGTTAGGAAATTACTTTCCTCAGTTCACTCACCCTATGGGAAAACTATTTGCTAATCCTCAACTGCTGTTGGCTGGGGATTGACCCAGGAAGCAGGAGGTGTGGGTCCCTGCACTAGGAATGGTGATTTCCAAGCCTTCACGCTGCTGTCATTGGGATCTCTCACTTCTGATTTATAGAATCATAGAATCAACAGGGCTGGAAGAGACCTCAAAGATCATCGAGTCCAACCCTACCATCGTTACTAGACCATGGCACTAAGTGCCACATCCAGTCTCATCTTGAAAACCTCCAGGGATGGTGAATCTACCACTTCCTCAGGTAGCCCATTCCAATGCCTGATCACTCTCTCTGTAAAAAAATCTCTTCCTAATATCTAACCTAAACCTCCCCTGACAGAGCTTGAGTCTGTGCCCACTTGTCCTACTGCTAGTTGTCTGGGACAAGAGACCAACCCCCACCTGACTACAACCTCCTTTCAGGTAGTTGTAGAGGGCGATAAGGTCACCCCTGAGCCTCCTCTTCTCCAGGCTAAACAACCCCATCTGCATCTCTCATGTATCAGAGAATCCCAGAGTGGTTTAGGTTGTGAGGGACCTTAAAGCTCATCTCATTCCACCCCCTGCCATGGGCAATAATACCTTCCACTAGCCCAGGTTGCTACAAGCCCTGTCCAACCTGGCCTTGAACACTTCCAGAGATGGAGAATGAATGAAGGAATGTGCAAATGTGAGTTTGAAGCTGCAGACTCCACAAGCTCTTTGTGCACATTGCAGGAAACCCTGCAAGGTCTCCTCACGGGTCTTTAGATGGACATGTTTATGCACTGTGGTGACACAGGGAACAGCTTCAACTCTGGCCTGGAAAAGTTTTTATGCAAGGAGATTGGTGAGACCCTGGCATGGGCTGCCCAGGCAAGCTGTGGTTGCCCCATCCCTGGAAGTGTTCCAGGCCGGGATGGATGAGGCTTGGAGCAACCTGGGCTAGTGGAAGGCAGTCCTGCAAAAAACTAAATGGCCTTCAAAAGTGCCTTCCTACCCAAACCATTCTGTGATTACACTGCAATGCCCTTCCACAGCACCCTGGTGTAGTACATGAATCCACAGAAGTACATGACACAGAGACACTCAGCTTCATTGCCTCTTTGGAAGAAGAGAACTGGGACTACAGAGACAGCCCAGCAAGGCTGCCTGTGGAAATTACTTGCTGGTTTTCTTCCCATGGGAGAGCAGGAAAGGAAGGATCAGTGAGAAAGGCAGCATGGTTTCACCTGTAGAATGTGTGGCTGCTTGGGGTAAGGCAAGACCAGAGCAAAACAGGCAGCTAAAGAGCAGACTTCCAGGAGCATCCCTGTGCTTTGCAGGAGCTCTCTGCCTCTGGGAGACAGGCTTGCTTTGGCCAGAGTGCCAAGGGGAAAGGGAAGGGAAGCAAACAGGCATCAGCCAGAGCAGATGGGATCAACCTCTTTTATTCCCTCCTACCTCCCTGGGGCTCTCCACCCAGCTCCACAGCTCCCATCATCATGCAGATAAAAAGATTTCAGATTAAACCCCTACAGAGGCCCAAGGCAGCCCCTACCCAGCCTCAGTGTGCCAAGAGACTCCTCAAAGCCAAGCCATGTGCATACCTGGGTAGTCACAGTGATGGATTCTCCTTTTCTCCAGCTCAGGGTTGTTGCGTCTGTTGTATTTGGGAGGCTGCATGACAATGTGCCCCTGGGAGAGGGTCCCAACACCATTGGGGACTGGGGGGACCTGGGATGACTGGACCAACTTCAGTCCAAAAGTGGCTTCATAGGATGGTGGGGGAGAGATGGTGTTGATGAGCTCAGGTTGATTTTCTGGGCTGCCAGGCTGCGAGTTGGGAGGTGAAGGGGGCAGGTTCACCCCTGGAGCAGGGTAGAACTGCCCAGACATGTTGAAACTTCCCTGTCCCTGGGAGACATGTGGGTACTGCTTAAGTGGCCCTCCTGACTGGACAGGTCTGTGGACCACACCAGACATGGTGCTGCCTGTGGACATGGTGACACCACTGAGACAGTTGATGGCTGTGGTGCTGCTGGAGGAGGATGTCAGAGTGGGAATGTCAGCACTGCCATTGCCCAGAGGCAGCTGGTAAAGCTGGGATTGCTGTGGGTTGGCAGATAAGGGGATCTCAGAGGGCATCTCCTGCTTGATGAAGATGTTGTTCACTGCCACTGACTGGGGCATGCTGAAGACACTGGTGAAGTCAGGGAGGGTCTGCGTGGAGCCGGAGGCCGATGAGCAGGGCTGGGCGAAGCTGGTGCCAGGCTCAGTTTTGATCTGTGGGAATGGTGCCATAGGTTTGGGGGGCCGGTACAGTCCCGTGCGCAGATGTGTCGTGTCCGGCAGGATCACGTTGATGTTGACACTGTAGGGCGTGGAATTGGGCTTCTCCGTGGAGAAGAACTCATCCACCACAGAGGCACTCTCCCGGCGGTACTTCTTGTCTGGCATCATTGGCATGGGGGGCACCTCATTTGAGAGGTACTTATCCATTTCAGAGCGTGCCTGTGGCAAAAAACATGGACAGGAGAACTTGTGAGGAGAGACCTTGGCACCCAGTGGTGAAAGTCCAATGTTCACCAGGGACTTGAACTAGCAGGAAATAGAGAGAGTGGCAGGAATGGCCCAGGAGCCAAAGACTGAGGTGGTTTAGCTTCGGTCTCTGACTCAGCCAGCCTCCTCATGAGTGAATCACTGTCCTCTGCCCCACTTCCCTCCTCCCTATCTCCACAGATAACACAGGGTAGCCAAGCAGAAGATGTAGTTAGGAGAGAAATACAGCCTGAGAAAGAGGAGACAAGATTTGGGTACAAAGCCTTGGTCACACAAACAAGAGAACTTAACACTAGGAATGGGATGAAAGCAGAAGCTCTGCTCCAGTCAGCCTCACACTTTGGGCATGTCAGATATGCAGCCCACCTGAGACATGCTGGCTCTGGTCTCCTTTAAACTCAGCAGCCTGAGATGCACTTTTTCCTGGATGGTATCTTTAATTAAATGAGAAATTCTAGAACAATACCTTTAATTGAGAATAATTTGGGCCTAGAAATCTTAGTGATGTTGCCACTAATTCAGTGTACTCTGAGGCTAATATGGAAACAGCCAGGCACACTCTCACTGCCTCACCTTGGCAGTGACTCAGCCCTCACCTAACCTTTGGGTTAGTTATCGTTCTGCAGAGATGTTTCTACAAGTCTGGGTACTCCAAGCTAACAGGACCTCTGGCTCAGACAAGCAGGTTCCTTCCCCTCCTGGTTCCTGTCTGCTGTGGCATCCCACTGGATCCAGGCCCAATACTTCAGCAACCTGATGAAGCAATCCGCTAGGAAATTCATCCCCTGGCATTTGATGACTCAAGTTTTGCTCTTTGTGGTTACAGATACCAGTGCTAACGCTCTTCTGTAAAGCTCCAGCCTTTAATTATGTGGTTATCCATGTGTCAAGCTCCTTGCAAAGCCCTCGGAGACTCATTCATATGTAGAGGAGCTGGCAAAACCACCAGGTTTCCCTGGCAGAGCCTACAGTGCACTCCAGGAGAGTGAGTTGATCTCACCCCACACCCTGCACGCTTGAGCCCAGGCTTTTACAGCCTTGAACTATGTCACCAGAGTGCCATGGGCCAAAGTCATCCCTGCTGCAACCTCATTGCTCTTAACAAAGCTGGACAGGACCCAAGAGATTTCCTCACCCTTTCCAGCGAAACATATCACCTGTGCTTCCAGCTCATTCAAAGAGCCTTTGCACCTCTAGAGCTGTACTGGCAATGCATGGGTGAGCTGGCTGCCAGCCAACACAAGGACGTGCACAAATACAGCCTCTTCCACATGGGGAGGAGCTCAGGGAGGCTGGGCTGGGACGGGCTACACTGCCCTGGAACCGAGCACACCACACTGGGACTGGGTTCTTTACGCTGTGCTGGTGTGTGTACACACTGTGCTGGAAATCCTGGGGGATCATAGGATCATTACAATTGGAAAAGACCTCTAAGATCATCGAGTCCAATCGTGACATATCTGTTTTTATAAAACATCCAGGCCCTGAAAAGTCCCTGCCCTTGTTAAAGGAAGCTCAAGCAACAGCCCCCTACATGCTCCAGAGGAAGCACTCACTCAGGGGTACTCTAAAGCTCACAGAGTCATAGAATATCCTGAGTTGGAACAGACTCCCGTGGATCATTAGTCCAACTCCTGTCCTTGCACAGGACACCCCAACAATCCCACCATGTGCCTGAGAGCATTGTCCCAATGCTCCTTGAGCTCCACCAGGCTTGGGGTCATGACCACTGCCCTGGGGAGCTGTCCCAGTGCCCAACCACCCTCTGGGAGAAGAACCTTTTCCTAATATCCAACCTAAACCTCCCCTGACACAGCTCCTGCCATTCCCTTGGGTCCTGTCACTGGTCACCAGAGATCAGCACGTGCCCTCCCTTTTTACCCTAAGGCATCAGCAGGAGGCAAGGAAGGCACTTCGAGACCTCCCAGTGTTCCAAAATCCCTGATTTCCTCCTTGCTCCTCCACGCAGTATCCAGCGTGGGTTTCTGCCCTAGGGAGAACATGCCAAAGTTTTGGAGCCAAGCCCTGGGTGCTCCTGACACTGGCACAGGCCAGGTTCCCTTGGGAATCAGCTCGCTCTAGGCAGTACCAGCAGCTCTGGATGCCACACATACCTGAGCCATGAACGGCCCCACTTGCCAGGAGTGGGGGCAGGGGAAGCTGCTGGATGCCTTTTAGTTCTACACTTCCCTTATCTCTGGCATTTCACTTTCTCACCTTCAGTTCCCAAGGGAAAGCCTCCCCCCCACACTACTCCAGTGGGTCCTTATGCAGCAGGTGACCAGGCAGAAAAATAATTATGGAAAGGTGTGGATTTTAGAAGTCCTTTCCAAACTCAATGATTCTGTGGAGGGCCCTAACTTCAGATCCAAAGCTGCATTCTTAGCCAGAGACACCCTGTCCTCTGCCTGCCCCTGTCTGGTGTCACCCAACCTCCTTTCCTCCCATCACCTACCTGCAGAGCACAGCCTTCTCCTTGTCTTTCCATTAAAACCCAATAAATCACCGCCTAATCCTGAGCAGCCCCAGGCTCCTGGGGAGGGACACCAGATGGGAGGACATCAGCCCTGTCTGTGGCTGCAGTCCCACTGCTGTGGCACGGGCAGGACCTGAACAATGATGGTCCTACCCTATGGAATGCTCCCCACTATGGGGCAGTTCTGCAGGAACCCCAGGGACAGGCATCTTCCCAACAGGGACAAACTGGCACTGTTTGTTTGTGGCTCAGAAACACCTGGCAACCACTGACCACATAGCACTGCTCAGCCAGGTGCTGGCACCTCAGAGCCCAAAGTGCTTCCCAACCAGTGCCCCATCCAAAACCACAGCAGCTGAGGGAGCTGGGGGAACTCAGGAGAGTTGGAGACTCAGGTAGGACCTTCTCACTCTACAACTCCCTGACAGGAGGTGCAACTAAGTGGGGGTTGGGCTCTCTCCCAGGGAACAAGTGACAGGACAAGAGGAAGTGGCCTCAAAGCCACACTAGGGGAGGTTTAGGTTGGATATTTAGGAAAAGTCCTCCCTTGAAAGGACTGTCCAGCCCTGGCAAAGGCTGCCCTGGGCCATGGTGGAGTCACCGTCCCTGGAGGGATTTAACAGCCATGTAGATGTGGCACTTGGGGACATGGTTAGTGGTGGCCTTGGCAGTGTTAGGGGAATGGTTGGACTCAATGGCCTCTAGAGGGCTTTTCCAATCTAAATTATTCCATGATTCGATGACCTTCTAGGTGCAGGGTCAGCACAACTGGGATGACCAAGTGCAGACATGTCTGTGTGTGATCCCACTCAGGTGCCTCTGACTGTGACTCAGAGCTCCTGTCACAGTTGGTGGGATCCAGTTAATAGAGACACACAAGCCAGGAGGAAGACAGTGACAGATGCCCAGGGTCTAGAAGACATGGAGTGACATGCCATGTGGCAGTGGGAGCTGAAAGGATGGAGCGGAGGTACCACCATGCCCTCACACTGGATCTGGGTGCCCTACACAGAGGTGTGTGGGGAGGATGTCCCAGCTCAATCTCTTGGAGACTTTAGTGGTACCTCTCACCAACAGGAGCAGAAGAGTGCAAGGGGAGGAATGAAGACTCACCTCCAGAATGAGTGGTGGCATCCGCTGGTCCATTCTCATTGGGTGTAGCTGTGGGCAGACAGGGCTGGGTTAATAGGGTGTCCACCCTGCAGGCCTCCCCAAACAACCCGGGCCATGGAGGGCAGCACCCCTCTACAGCTGTTCTAGCTCCAAACAGGCCACAGCCCTCCACCATGAAGTAGAGGGAAGAGTTATCTCCAAATCCCAAACCAGTATTCATCAGCTTTCTGTGAGTTCAGCATTCACCTATGCCTCATTCTCATCCCACATCCTTCTCCTACTGCTGCCACACTTACAGTGTGTTCATCTTCTCCATAGCCACTTGGTTTCACCCAAACTCTACCATTTCTCCGGCTATACAAGACTCTGGTAAAGCCTTCTCTTCCCTCCCAGTTTGAGGCCATGCACACATTGCCAGGCTGGTCACCAAGACCAGTAACAGCTAGAAACTGGTGCAGGCTTCCCTCTCTAACAGAAAACCAGCAAAATCAACTCAGTTTTCCCATTTTTGAGGTGTTCATATTCTGGGAGTTGCATCTAAATGAAGGATGTTCCTTGAAAGACCTTGAAAGACCACTGAGCCCCACAGATACCAGACAAGCTGGGGATGCTGAGAACTGCCACCCCTGGAGATCTGCTGGGCATCATGTGTCCATAGAAGCATGAGGAGATGCTTAAACATGAAATCTCCAGAGTTTTGGGGTTGAATGTTGTGCCCCATTACCCCATCAGCTGGAAGAAACTGCTTCAGAAGCACCTGCACCTTTCAGCTAAGCTCTTTCATGGGTAATCCTGAGTCTGCAAGTGGTGGTCCAGCTGCTTCTTCCCTATTTTGGGGTGAGCCACACCAGGAGACCAACAAACCCTCTGCTCTGTCAACTGCCTGCAGTCAACCCTGCCATGGTGTGTAGTGCAAACACAGAGGAAGGATTGAGGGCAAAGCAGGAAGAAGCTCCACGGACACTGGGTCTCTGCAGCCTCTCCTGCCAGCTCACGCAAGTGCCGGCAGCAGGATGCAGCCCTGCCTGGGGCAGCTCCAGAGAGGGCAGCTGGGGACAATATGGTGGGCTCACAGGAGACAGCAATGACCTGGAATGACCAGCCCATCCCTTCCTCCCCATCTGCCAGGTTGATGCAGGGAATTAACCATTTCCTTGCTTTTTTGAGAAGGACTGAATTCAGCACACACCCAGAGTGGTCAATTCACCTCAGTAGTGCACGAGGTGCCCACTGTGACTTGTCGGGGAAAGCTCCCAGGGCCTTCCAGATGAAGACCCACCAGGTCTTTAGTGGAATCTCTGGATCAGTTTCCCTTACAGTCACTAGCCATGCCAACACTGCAACCACCAGAGACTGGGATGAAGTCAGGAGGTCCCAGACAACACCAACTGCATCAACAAGCTCCAGCAGCTATCACAGGTCAGTAGCTCAGGGGAAACACAGGTAGAGCAGACACCAACAAACCCTGTAGTTTAGAGATGTCTCAACTGGAATCGCTCACAGAATCCCAGAATTGGGATGGGAGGGACGTTTAAAACAATCTCATTCCACCCCATGCCTTGGGAAGAGACACCTTCCACTAGACCAGTTCGCTTCAAGCCCCATCCAATCTGGCCCTAAACACCTCCAGAGACAGGGCAGACACAGCTTCTCTGGGCAACCTATGCCAATGCCTCACCACCCTCACAGGAAGGAATTTCTTCTCCCATCTAAACTTACTTTCTTTCATTTTAAGCCATCTTTGGTGTGAGCAGAAAGGGAAAGCCAACAAGAACTCCCTTTCACACAGTCAAAGCATCAAACTCCAGTGGTATTTTCCCCTCACAGCCACAGTACCTGTTTCTGCCTCTGGACGAGTGTCTCTTCAACTTGCCACAGTAAAGAAAACCAAAATTAAAACAAGAAGGAATAGGCACAAACAAGCACTTTGTCCACTCCACTAAGGCCACTGGACACCATAGTTTGTCACTGGACCATGTTACACTCAGTACTGACATCCAAACCCGGTGACCAGGATAACCTCAGGAGCAGCCTCTGGGAGAGCTGGATGATGTGAAGCCCCTAGCACTGTGAAATCAGTAAAACCCATCCCTGCAAACCAGTGGCTTCATGAAGAAAGTCATGACACCCTGCTTGCCCCAGAGTGGATTCTCCAGTAGCTAATACATGTGGACATAAGTCTTCCCCCTCTACTCCCTGCCAGTTTTCATAAATCCTGCAGGAACCTCCTGCCTTGGAGACCTCTATCCCTTGTTCAGGTGTTGTCAAAGGCTGGGTAAGGTGTTATCAGGACATGGATCAATACAAGCAGAGTCCAAGTCAAACATTTCTTGGGAGGACACAGATAAACCAGCGCTTGAGCCAAAGGCACCGATTAACCATGAGCGTCGTTAGCAGAGCACAGAGCACCACAGGCTGTCAAGGCAGGAGGTGGGATGTGTCAGTCCCATGATTAAAAGCTTTCTAATCTGTAGTTGATAAATAACAAACTGCCATAGAAATATCAGGTGTTGTCACCACATAGCAGCAGCAGAGAATAAGGAGAGAAATCAATGTTTGCTAAACAGACAACAAGCTTGTAAAGTTGGCAGAGGGAGAGGCTGGTGGGAAAGGGTTTGGGGTGAGAGGGGAGTTTCATCAGCACTCCCTTCAAGGCCTGTGCTCAGCCCTGCCTAACCACAGCCCCCATCCCGTTTCCCAGATGGAGACCCCTTCCCAGCTGGATCCCAGGCTCACAGCCAGCCCCAGCCATGATGCTGTGCTGGTCACTGATGCAAAGAGCTTTGGGGAGAGGGGTGAAAGAAAAATGTCATGTCAGCTTGGTACATGCAGAGCAGCCAGCAGCACAACCCCAGATCCAGCTCTGAGACCCTCAGCATGAGAAGGATGTGGAATGGCTGAGGTGAGTCCAGAGGAGGCCATGGAGATGCTTTGAAGGCTGGAGCACCTCTGCTATGGAAACAGGCTGGGAGAGCTCGGAGGGTTCAGCCTGGAGAAAAGAAGGTTCCAGGGAGACCTTCTAATGCTTAAGGGGGCTGCAAGAGAGCTGGAGAGGGATTTTGAACAAAGGCTAGAGTGACAGGACAAGGGGGAATCATTTCACACTGCCAGAGGGCAGGGTTAGATGGGATATTGTGAAGGAGTTCTTCCCTGGGAGGGTGATGAACTGGCACAGTGTGCCCAGAGAAGCTGTGGTTGCCCCATCCCTGGGAGTGTTCAAGGATAGGTTGGATGGGGCTTGGAGCAATCTGGTCTAGTGGAAAGTGTCCCTGCCCATTGCAGGGGGTGGGACAAGGTGGGCTTTAAGGTCCTTCCAATTCAAATAATTTTGTGACTCCATCATTCTGATATGGGGTTCAAGGGATGGGAGAACAGCAGGGCATCACTCCAATGCCAAGGAAGGCCCCTCCTCGGGGTGAGGGACCCCGCCAAGCACAGGTGTGGGTCAACGGTTGTGCCTGTTGTGCTGGCCCTGGGATTATGTAGCACAGCCTCTTTCTCATACATGCACCTGCATGAAACTCCAACCTCCAAGGGAATCAGCAAACAATGGGAAGGATAATCATCAATCAACCCCCCTGGCAAGTACCTGGCAGTGCCCCTTTAGAGGCTCACATTATAAATAGACTGTATTTATATACAGATTTGGTTCAATATCAGCGTTTATTGTCTCCTAGTTAAATATTGACCTGAGTAAATATTTGTTTCTCTGATCATTTGGGTTTGATACTGACCTCGATCGACGTTATTTTCTGTTTGTTCCTCAAGTCTTCTGGAACTCTCTGCAAAACGGGATTAGCAAAGAACCCCCCCAGGACTCTTCCTTTCAAGTACAATGTTTGGCTGCTGTGAAAAACAAAGCACCATTGCCAGACTGAGCTCATGTGGGAGGTGCTGGGCTGAGGAAGGCCCTGGATGGGCTCCTCTGCTTGTTCTGTCTCACAAGGGTTCAGAGCAACTCCAGGATCAGTTGCTGCCCTTGAAGCATTCATAGAATCATTTGGTTTGGAAAATACCTCTAAGACCGGCAAGTACAACCATTAGATCATCCAGTCCAGCCATTTCCCTTTTTCCTGCAGCAATTCCCTGCCAGGCCAAGAACAAAGGGTGTGAGGCCCCTGTCCTGCCTAAACCTGGGGGTTCAGGGTGCTGGAGGCAGGGGGGGGTGTGCAAAGCTACAGGCTCACCTGTTGTAAAGATGCTGGGGAACAAGAATCCTGGACCAGGTGCTCCGTGACCAGGAGAACAAGGAGATGGCAACTGAAATCCCTTTGGGACAGAGGAGGCTAGGGAGCAGAATTCACCCTCTCAGCCCCCTGCATAGAGAGTGCTGGGGGTGCTCACCCGCTCCGGGTCACAGCTGACCCCAAGAGGTGTTGGGGGTGTCTGTGTTACATGCAGTGGGGCAATATTCCCTAGTTTTGGCAACTCAAAGAGTGGATATCCACACTGGCTGGTGCAACCTCTCCCTGGAGCCCACGGAGGAGCCTGACAGAGATGATTTACCTCAACACCTTTCCATCTTGAAGGTACCTTCACCTTTCCACCTACAAGAGCAGCTCCTGGAGGAGGATAAAGATACACACTTTCTCCAGGTTTCTGCTTATGGATTGCCCAGAATCTAAGCCACACAGCAGCAGGTCCAGAGCGTTATTCCAGTGCTCTTTCCTGCCCTTGTGTTTGAACTACCCAAGGTGATTATCACCTTTCAGGAACCAGGAATTTGCCTGAGGCCAAGACTCACCATCCAGGCAGATGTGGGCAGCAACATTCAGCCTCTGGCTGAGCCAGTAGGCAGCAACATTCCCAGCAGATTTGCTGACTCTGTTTGCTATTCTTTCCCTCCAACAGCTGATAAAGACTCACTCAAAGGCAATCTCCCTCGGTTATTTATCAAAGGAATCATGCCACTGCAGTCAGCAATCCCAAAGGCCAAGGGAACCAGGAAAAACACCCTCATCCAACTCTTAAGGTCAAGTGACTGGAAGAGGAGCAGTTTGGAACAGCCAGGCTCCAGTAGGTTTGAAGAGAGCAAGCAGAGACCTTTCCAAAAATTAAAGTCATAAATAACTAAAAATAACTAAACCTTGGAGACTGAGCCTGGAGCCAGCAGCCATAGCATCTCCAGGTCACTGTGGCCATCCAGCCCTCAGTCACTTCTAGGTTGACATCAGAGTATCTCCACACTAGTTCTGCTTTGTGCAGAACTACCAAGTGCCACCTCAGCCCTGGATAGAGCCTAAAGACAGGTGGGAAATGGGGTTGGCATCTCCCCTCACCCATAGCTCCCTGCTCTGCCCCATCATGAAGGCAGTTCTCATCAAGTGTGGGAAGGGAGGACATGAGGACTTAAGGCAGTAGTACCTTCACACACAGCTTTCAGGATATTCAGACTCTTTCATTTATTAGTTGCTCCTGCTCAATGAAGGAAGGGGTCATGCCCCTCAAAGCCAACTGGAGGTTTTGCATCAAGCCAAGCGGGCCCTCACTGCTGGAGTCCGAGCGGGATGGACTCTTGGTATGAGCTGCTACAGCCACTTTGTTGGTTTTTCAGGAAAGATGAAATGGTTTAATGTTGTTTCAACTCCTGGAAGATCAGGAAACTTCAGCCCCAACCAAATCATGCAGGAACTCAAGTGTTCCCCAGTTTACACATGCATAAATCAATGCCAAATTTGCACATCTACCAGGAGCTGGTGTCCCCCTGCAGCTCCATTTCTCCTTCTGAGTTCAGTCTTTGACCCAGCACATCCTCTCTACTGATTCTGAGAAGATGGAGGCTCTTGGATGTCACCATTCTGGTGAATGTCCTGGACAAATGTCCTGGACAAATTCATCCACCGGTTTCTAGCTGTTGCTTGGTCATAGGACATTGGGCTTGTCATTGAGTCTTCCAGCTCAATATGTAACCCCTGGTTACACATCCCTGATGCAAATCCTGAATGGATCATGACATAGAAAAGGCTGTCAGAGCTCACAGGGAGCTTCCCCAGCTGGGTCATGTTGGGATTCTCTCTGCCTCACTCAAACCATGGTGAAGCTCATGCTCATCAGTTCACCTCCCCCAGTCCAAGGCAGCACATTCCCAGGGCAGGGTCTGACAAAGACAGTGAGTCATCAGCTGCTTGCTGGGGCTTGTGGAGTCCTCCTGGCATTCAGCACATCATCAAACAGGCCCAAAAGCCTGTTCTTCCCAGTGAAATGCACCAGGAAGTCCCAGCACCCCATGCAAGGTCAGGTTTCACGTGCAGACAGCAAATCCCACCGTCCCTGTATCCCTCCACTTCCTTGCCAAACCAGTCAGCAAAACAAAACAAAACAAACCCTAAGGCAAACACAAACATCATGTTGGAACGAGTAGGTCTTTAGGCCAACTCTTCTGCCAAGCTTACACAGCACAAAGCCAAGAAGACACTGCCAGAACAGGGACTGAGGGGGGATGTTGGAGCAGGTCTGTCCACTGCAGCTCCTTCTGCTCTGTGCGCTATCCTCTGTATTTCATGGGATAGTGGAATGGTTTGGGTTGGAAGGGACCTTAAAGACCATCTAGTCCAACTGACTGCCATGGGCAGGGACCTCTGTGCTGTCAGGAGGGTCCTTGTGTTGGCCTGAGAGCAGAGAGCCTCAAGAGTTTCCTCCAGATCCATTCCCCTCATCTTAAACCCTTAAACATTTTCCCTTTGTATAAATGAATCACAAATTGCTGTTAATTAAGGGAGATTGATTATAGGGCAAGCCAATAACAGGTAATTGACAGTTCCCATGAGAAGGCTCTGAGCACTGGAGAAGCTTCAGCTGGAGCATTTCAGGGTTTTCCAGTCCCTGGGAAATGAGAGCTGCAACACTTGTTTGGTCTCAGAGGGGATGTCAAAGAGCCAAACTAATGGTTTTGAGTTCTCTCACTATGCAGAACCACCAAACATTGAAAGTCACCCAGAACAAAATGTTATGAAGTGTTTTGAATGATCAGTTGGAAGGAGAGATGCCCCAATTTTCCCATTCAAATTAACAAACTTGAGCCATTTCCACATTTTAGAGAAGACCATCAAACCTGTCCATTGTGAGAAGGATTTTCACTGGAATCTATCCAGTCGCCTCTGATATTCAGCTCCCTGAACTCTCCTTGAGAAGCAGCAGAATGATGATGTTGTACAGGCAGTGTTAAAATGCTGGACTGGATGGGCTAGTGAGTACCCACCACACACCTCTGCCCTCTCCAGGATGAGGTCAGATTCATGAAACAAATTGCCTTAAGTGTGATAACAGATGGAAAAACATTCTTTTCTCCTGCGAAGTAATAAGTGTTTTCAGATAAACCTGTGTTTTCAAACCAGCTATAGTGGGACCAATTCCTTGCCTTTCCTTTCTCCTGCTTGTACTGGAAATATTACAAAGAGAAGGTTCATTAAATGGATTTTAATACTTGCAAATCCTGTTTTTAGTGGAAACTTGGAGCCCCCCCAATCACATTTTAAAAAAAATCCAAATAATAATTTTCCAAGAATTCTCTCAGCATGCTGAACTTAATGAAAGATTCTTTGTTTGAGTTTCAATCCGAGCTTGAAAGGGGCTGAACCTCTTTGATGTGGTAAACAGCCCATGGGTTTTTTTGGAGAGTTTTCATGCTAGCTCAAGTTCTGAGAACATCTGAATTGTAAACATGAGTTCTCCAATCCCTAATCCCCAACTGGACCCTGTGACTCAGAGAATTCGCCAATGGAGCACAAGAAAAGCAAATATTCTAATCAAGGGGCTCAGCTAACAAGACTGTGTAAGTGTGATTATTTGCAGTGGATGGGTTAGATAAAAGAACTCACTGGACCAGGGAAGGAGAACAAAACAGTGCAGGGTAGGTGACCAAACAGGTTTGAGAGGGGAAAACTCACAGTTGATGATGCACCAGCCAGAAATGCATTACCCTAAAGCTCGGTGAGTAAGTTCAGATGACGCTGATTGCTTCCCACACACTTCTCAGAAAGAGTGATAAAGGGAAGTCCGTTGCAGTTATTCTGGAGTCAGAGTCCCCTGCTCATTTTATCCTTTTCCAGCTTTCCAGTTGCCTTTTCAGTGTTCAAAAAAATTCCCAACATCACCACACGTTTTTCCAGCTAATCCACCACCTCTCCAGTCAGCAAGTGGAGAACAGGCTGCAGCGAGGAGGCCGAGGACAGCACACCTGTAATCCTTGTCTTCCTCAGTGCTGTCCCCTTCCCTCACTCCACACCTCCCTGAGCCAAACTTCCCCCAAGCAGAACAATCAGCCTTTGTCCCACCCAGACAAAGCCACTCTGCTCCAGAGCTCAAAGTTCAGCCGAGCTGTTTCATCCTGCCCCTCTGCAGATACCTGGGGAACATGGAGGGGGGGATATAAAAATCTATAAACTAGCAAATGTGGTAGCTGAGATCCCCCAAACTTCTCAGGTTTTGGCTGACTGGTAACACCAGTTTTACCCAAAGTCTGCTGAGCCATAGCTTCCTACTTTAGACCTGCTCCCACAACAGGATCTGACCTACAGTAAGACCACCACCCCCCAACACACATGTGGGCTGGGGATGCTCCCTGAGGGTCTTCCTGCAAAACTAAAGGGACAAATTGATCGTTTCTGGAGTTCTAGCTTAATTCCCCATAGCCCTGCAGACATCTGCCAGGCACAAAGCCCATCAGACTTGCAAATCTGAGGGCCAGTCCTGAAAACATCAGGCCTCAGCTATTCCCAAAGCAAAACAGTGGGCAGGATCCCTCCCTCCAGAGATGCCTCCAGCCAGAGGCCATGCAGGGCTCAGCCCCACCAGCTCCCAACCCATCACCTTGTGCTGGGAGCGTTCAGGTGAGCTTGTTCCTCTGTGCCCACATTTAACTTGCCATTGCTATCACCACATTTCAGCACACCCTCCACCCTGTGCAGGCACCCTTTGGAAATTAATTTGGCACACTTCTATGGATTTGATGGACATTTCTGAAAATGTCTGCAAAGCCAGGAGGATCCCAAAGGGCAGAACATCCCAGACACCCAAGAGGGAGTGAAGAACAACTTCATTCTGACCAGAGAAGCACATATAAGTTACATGGATAGAACAGCTCAGGAAGAGGAAGAAGGGACCAGCCACTGAGTCCTCAGCAGGTCACACCGGCTTGCTCCGCTTCAGTGCCTGGAAATATAGGATCCTGACAGGGGCCTCAGCTCAGCTCCCTGCTCAGTGAATGAATGAGGTCTAAAGGAGCACCAGGCGCTGGGGGTGGCAACTTGACTGACACGTGGCAGTGTGAAGCCTGTGCAATCCCCTCGCACCTTTACCACCTGGCAAAGAGAGGCAGGAGACACCTCTGTCTGCAACACCACGAACTCAGCTTGTCCTCAAACACAGGCACAGCTTAGGAAATGGGCACTGCCTGTGGACCTCACGTCTGTTGTGTCCCCAGGCATGGGGGACATCCAGCAGCCACATTCAGGACCTTCTCCTGAGTGTACTGGGCACAAGCAGGACCCCAGGAAGAGAACGTGGTATTTTCAACCTCCTCTGAGCACTCAAGGAATGACATTAAACTGCAGAAAGGTGCCCAGGCTCAGCTACCCCTTTACTAAAGGGTAGTGAGGCACTGGCACAGGTTGCTCAGAGAAGTTGTGGCTGCCCCATCCCTGGAAGTGTTCCAGGCCAGGTTGGACAGGACTTGGAGCAATATGATCTAGTGGAAGGTGTCCATGCCCATGGCAGGGGGTTGGGACTGGATGAGCTTTAAGGTCCCTCCCAAACCCAAACCATTCTGTGATCCCATGACTCTACCCCCAGCCACAAGCTGTCAGCATCTCATTGCGGGTCCAGAGCAAAACTCCAAAGCCATCATCTCCCTTCCCCCTGCAGAAGGCCAAATTTATTCACTGCATGCAGCTCCTGACAGCGCAAGGAAATGAATCACTCCTTGACAGCTGTACTGTGGACTTCATCTCAACTAATAAAGGATCTTTATTTATTGAAGGCAGGACTCCTTCCTGGCCCTGACACAAACCATGTCTGTATGAGCAAGACCCATCACCCTGGTTCCAACTGGGCTGTGCAAGATGCTGGATGACTGGGGAGCAGGAAAGCCCATCCCTGGTCCAAGAGAGAGCCACCTTCTAGTCAGCACCCCAGCATATCCATGTTCACAACAAGGATGTAGCAAAAGGACTCACATCTGTGAGATGCAGGACATGGCACTCAGGGACAAAGCTACTCCAGAGACAGAGCAGGATTGAAACAGCTCCTGACAGCTGTACCACTCCTAAAAAAATGCTTGTCCCAGCTTCTCCTGTGATACCAGAATCAAAGCCCCTGCCAGAATAAAGTCAAACACCATAGAACATTATTCCACACTGTTGAAAGGGTACAGAAATGCCATTCCCAATACTGAGGACCTGAAGTGCCAGGAAAAGCTCGAGGGAAACAGCACCTTCCTGACTCTATCTGATCTGTTCAAGCACCTCCCAGATGCTGGAGATGTTTCCTTCCTCATGAGCCCCTCACCCAGCCCTGGGGCAGGGCAGGAGGGCAATGAGTCAAGGAGCCAAGCAGGGAGCGAGAAACTGCCTGTGGGATGGGAACTGGGGTTAGGGGACATGAGGGAAGCCCTTTATTGCCATTTCTCAGCTTGCAGCAGCACAGCCCACCCAAGGAAGATCTCCATCCACACTCATCAGGATCTTCCTTGTCACCCACAGCAGCCTCTCTCCCCACTGAGTACTCACAGGTCTTAACACAACTGCTCTTGGGGTTCCTGGTACAGGTAGAAAGGAGTTAAATCAGGGGACAGGCTGTGGGTTTTGTCCATATCTCTCTCTCCAGCAGCTTCTTCATCAGGTCCTGCCCTTGCTCAACACTCTGCAAGCCCAAGTTCAACCTCCAACACCAGACATCACCTCCTAATTCCTAGTCAGTACAATGCACTGAGACAGGCATTGCCTTCCCCAAATCCTCAAGGGCAGGTGATGGCAGAGTCATCTCCTCACAACTGCAGGGATAGCCTGTAGAAACCAGCTCCTGTCCTGCATATGTTGGACAGGGAGTGGGGAAGTGCCATCTCCTTCCTGACCATGCAGGCAACCTTCCTCCTAGAACCAACTCCAGGATGGTGGAAACCCAGGTCTGTTCTCACCATCTTGCTTTGCATCATGACAGCTCTCAGAAGAGGGCAGGGATCAGGCCTGTACCCCCAGGGACCAAGGGAGACCACTGCATAAAGCCACAGGAGGCTCCAGGAGGAATCAGGGTGCATACAGGACCTGGCAGTGGGGTAGATCATCACCCAAGCACAGCCCAGAGGGACATGGTCATCTGTCTAACAAGCAGCAGGTGATTCCAGGAGGCTTCCCCAGCCCCAGGCCCCGAGAGCTGCTGTGGCCCATCATACCCAGAGGACCAAGAACAGCCAGGAGGAATCACAGATAAAGCCCTGGTGCCCCTCAGTCCTTTCACTCCTAGGGAGGACCTGACAGCCACACAAAGGGACCAGCTCCTCCTCTCCTGAAATGCTCCCCTGGAGGTGCCTTGCTTTTGCTTTTATTTATTATTATTTTCCACCTTCCCTCTTGAGATTTAAAGGGGAAAACAATGCTTCTGGCCAATTAGACTCAAATCAGGAAGGAAAGCAACTTTTCTCTCACAAGCCCTTTTCTCTCCTCTTTCATCTGTTTGCTTTTTCATTTGGGGCCTGGTGACTGGAAGGGCTAAGAAAAAGGGGAAAACTGGTCAGAAACTCCATTAAGGATTTCCACCTATTTTTCCACCTATATTTCCACCTAACTCAGATCTCCGAATTTTTGAAAGAAAATAGCTCCCATCTTCCACCCCTGTTCGAAAAGCTATTTGAGGGGGGACATATGACAATGGGACTTTGAAACCACAGAGGTAGTTTGCTCCTGTCTTTGACTGAGCGTGGCAATCCCTTGGAGAGCTGGAGCAGCAGAAAATGCCCCGTGGCCAACAGCCTGAGCTCTGACAGGTCACAGCCTTTGCCATAAGCCTTGTCAAACTGCTCTGATAAACACCCTCCTGGAACAAAGGGTTCCCAACCATGCAGCTTTTCCACCCTCCAGCTATGACAGCTTCTTCAGTGTCTCCTACAATGCCACAGCCTCTGGGACCCATTAAGAGAAAGGGGCCAAAGCATGGAAAACTCCTCCCCAGATGTGGGGTCCAGCCCCAGGTTGTCAGGGTGTTGCCACCCATAATACTGCACCTGTGGGTGAGCCGGTGCTCAGCTCCAGCCCTGTAGCTTCCCTGCTGCCATCCCAGGGACCCCATGGTCCATGAAGAGACAGGAGATGG
Source organism: Acanthisitta chloris (assembly GCF_000695815.1). Lineage (NCBI taxonomy): Eukaryota > Metazoa > Chordata > Aves > Passeriformes > Acanthisittidae > Acanthisitta > Acanthisitta chloris. The sequence goes on from NW_008665714.1 coordinate 33,390, forward strand.
TCTATAGCAAAGGGGTGACACCCCCAAGGCCCACCTTTTTCTGTCACCACCCTGGAGCAAAGTGATGGTGGAGTGACATTGCCCCAGGGACCAAACTGAGGGTAGAAATCCCCTTTCGCTTTGCAAGACAGCAAGGATGGGGTCAGGGGCTGAAGGCGTTTCCAACCATAGGTGGGCTCTGTATCCCCATGTCCCCCACAAGGAGGACAAGAGGTGGCACAGGACCGGCCAAAGCCAGGAGGTACCACTGTCTGTCTGCCCCCATGGCCACAGCCAAGGTGTGGGACAAGCACCAGTCCCACTGCCTCATCCCACCCAGCAGCAGAGCTACAAAGGTGGGGAGAAAGCAAACCTCACCCTCCCTCAGAGAGTTTTGGGGGAGGTTTGGAGGGAGCTGACACATTTTCCAACTGGGACAGACCCCAGAGATAACCCACAATTCTCAGAGTCAGCACCCAGCCCTCCAGCTCCAGATAACCCCCCATACCCAGAGAGGAGGAGCAAAGGCTTGGCAGCCCCGGGGTTAGGGGAGAGGTGCCAAACCAGGACCACCACATGGGATGGGGGAGTGAGCTGCATGGCCCTCCCTCTCCATCTGACCCCCACATTGAAGCCCACC
>NW_008665714.1:34071-34280 GCF_000695815.1 Acanthisitta chloris
CCATCTGACCCCCACATTGAAGCCGACCACTGAGGGCCATTGTGGTTGCTGGATTGCCAGGGTGTTACATGGAAACACAGCTAAGGCGACACTGCCTTCATCTCGCCACCTCCCTCTGAAGGACAGAGCCCCAAAACTAGCCCTTGGGGCATCGGTACCACTGAGAGAGGGGAAGTGGGCAGTGAATACACAGCCCCTATCCTGCCCCA
>NW_008665714.1:34436-34716 GCF_000695815.1 Acanthisitta chloris
CAAACCACAGCCCCCCACCACGGGGATGCCATCCTGGGGGTGCCCAGAGGAAGAGCAGGCAGGATGAGGGTCCCTGCGAGGCATCCAAGGGCTGCGGGGCCGGAGCCGCCCTCCCGCCCCAATCAAAATGGCGCTGGGACGCAAGACACAAGTTAATCATTACCCGCTGGCGGGACCGGCACCCCGCGCCCCAGCTCGCCCCACTGCTCCAGGGGAAAGGCAGTAGGGTGGGGTCAGGCCTGGCTCACCCCCTTTTCCACCACGAAGAGTGGCTGGGGGG
>NW_008665714.1:35075-41947 GCF_000695815.1 Acanthisitta chloris
CTGGGACCCCCTCACTTGGGCAGAGGGACTGAGCCTCAGGAGCAGGGAGCACACCCAGGCTCTCCTCCCAAACGGGCATTTCGAGGAAAGGCAGGAGGAAAAAAAAGAACAACACCCAAATGAAACCCAACACGCCCAAGAGAAAATCTGGCGGAGGGAGAAGCGGACAAAGCCACGGAGGTGTTTCAAAGAGCGGAAAAACAAAGCACAATTAAGCCCAAATCCAGGCGGGGTTGGCGGTTCCAGGGGTTCCCGCAGCCTCCACAAGGCGAAGCTGGTCCCTTCCCGCTGCCCTCCGCCTTACCTGCGCCAGGTCAGGCGGGTTCTCCAGGGGCCGGATGGGGGGCTTGATGTCCTCAAAGACAGGGGTGTCTTCACTAGGTTCCCCCGACATGCTGACAGGCTTCAGCGGCGTGAACACCGAGGCGTCCTCGGGCAGTGGGGTGCGCAGCACCAGCCCGCTGCTCATTCCTCCTGCACCCCTTGTGCCCGTGCCCCCGAGGGGAAACAACTCTGATTTCCAAATAATATTTTAAAAATGGGCAAGGAAAACAAGGAAGGGGAGGGGAAAGGGAAAAAAAACCCAAAACCTGAAGGCAGAGGCGAGCTGGAGCGAGTTGCTAATCGTGGGAGGCCAGGTGCCGGGTCGCGGGAAGGCTTTACCTGAGCTGCGGGAGGAGGAACGCCAACCTGGAAGCAGCAGTGAGGCAGTGCAGAGCCAATCAGGCTCCCGGTGATGGCCCCGCCGGCAGCTCCACTGGGCCACCAGCATATAAAAGGCCGAGAGGGTGGCCAGGAGCCTCACCAGCAGCCGTGCTCTGATGCAGCTCCAGCACTCAGTCCCCAGCCCTGAGAGCCTCACCATCAGCTGTGCCCCAAAACAGTGCTCGAGAAGCTCTGGCACCACCAGACTCAGTTCCTAACCCTGAGCCTAGCCAGGAGCCTCACCATCAGCTGTGCCCCGAAACAATGCTCGGGAAGCTCTGGCACCCCCAGACTCAGTCCCCATCCGAGAGCCTTGCCACTAGCCATGCTCTGCCACAGTGCCTGGGCAGCTCCAGCACCACCAGGGTGGGGGGATTTGGTCCCCAACCCCAAGGGTCAAACCCCTCCCCAGCTGGGACACTACCCCCCAGATCAAATCCCCTACATTGAAACAAGGGGGTTATGTACGTTTTTTATAGCTATGGCTATTTTTAATGAGAAAATGCCAGTTTGGTATGAATAGTTGATTTTTGAACACAAACTGATTTTTTAGAGAGGAGATTCCTGCTTGCTGGCAATTGGGATTCCCAGGGGAGAAAAAGGGAAGGATCAAAAATAAACAGATTAACTAAAGGGGAAAGGGATAAACCTTGGTGGGAAAAAATCCACCAGCAACAGCAAAAGAAATGTTGGAAAGGCCCAGACAGGTAGGAGGACACAGGGCTCTCCAGCACCATTCCTACAGAGAAACTGAGCAACTGTGTTTGGGTTTCACTTTCTGAGAGGAAGGAGTGTAAATATCTGGAGCAATAAGTGAATAAAAATCACCTTTCCGGCAAAGGAAAGAAAATGCCATTTTCCTCTGGACACATCCAGCCTGGACTGTCCCCGGCCCCTTTCCAAGGAGCTGCACTGTGCCAGGCTCAGTAAAAACCCAGTCTCTGCTTCCCCATCACAAATCAGACCCAGGACCATCCTTCTCCACTTCCCTGTGTCTCCTGGGCAGGAACCCACACAGACTGTGCCCTTGCAGGAGGTCTGCTGCTGTCATCCCTGTCAGGAACAGCCTAATATCTTCAGGGGACTCAAGGACCACAGAAACTTGGGGGCCAGCAGCAGAGGGTGGTCTAGGGTTGCTGAATCCCCCTGGCCAAAGGGAAGGGATCTGGGCTCCTCACAGGGATGGGGAAAGCCTGTTCCCATGGGGTTCCTGCCACTCCCAGGGGCCACAGGGACTTCACAACAGCCACACGAGGCCTATGATCACTCAAACAATGCCAGAAGAGCCATGGCAGAGGTTTGGTGTCTCACAGCTGCCATCCCCCATGCCTGGGTCCAAAATGCATCAGGTGAGGGGGGCTGAGCATCCCAGAGAGCAGAGCATGTGAGCGCTTGGAAAAGCAAACACAGCTCAGGCCTTGCCAGAAACCCTGCAAGGTTTTGCTTTCCAGGGAAGCTGTACTGCTGCTGGAGCACACCACAGGACTCCCAGGTGATGCCAGGGAGATGGGGATGTCCCCCCACCAAGCCACGGACCACACATGGAAAGGAGGAAGAAGCTTCCTACAATGAGGGTGGTGAGGCTCTGGCACAGGTTGCCCAGAGAAGCTATGGCTGCCCCATTCCTGGTAGTGTTCCCAGGCCAGGTTGGATAGGGCTTGGAGCAACCTGGGTTAGTGAAAGGTGTCCCTACCCATGGCAGGGGAGTGGGATGAGATGAGCTTTAAAGTCCCTTCCAACCCAAACCATTCTGTGATAAAATATACAAATCAGAAGCTCCTTTTCTCTCCATCCCAACACCAGAGCATGGGATGCAGCACCTGGGCTGGATGAACCCCACGCCTGGCAGCAGGGCACATGCAGGGCTGCGTCTGCCCAGCGGAAATTAACCTGGCCATGATTTCCCCAAGGTGGAGCGGCTTCTTCTTTCAGAGATGGGCCGAAGCCACCACAGCCCTTATCTGGCACCAGCCCTCCGGGCAGACAAACAGCCTTGAGTCTATCACTACCACCCGGCCCTTTGCTCCTCAGCCCCTGCGGGCAGGCACACCCCGCCAGCGCGGCGCTGAGGTCCCTCTGTTGAGGTCCCTCTGCTGAGGTCCCTCTGCGGCCTCTCTTGCCACGCGACATTGAGGACGGCACATCTTGTACAGCGATAACAGCAGCTCTCCCGTGACCCAGCTACACAACTTTCCTCCCAACATTCCTCTTGTTTTCTTCTGTCATTCCATACAGAATTCCCTTCTGCAGGGAAGAGCCAATACAGAGATGCAGACAGGGGCTTAGGGAAGGGAAACCCTGTAAAGGGGATCATGGAGGGTCCACAGCAGAGCTGAAGGAGGTCTCAACCCAAGGGCTGGAGATCTGCAATACAAAGAAAGGATGGGGCTGATGGTGGTCAGTGGGGGAGAACTGGGGAGACAGATCTTCATCCCTGATCCCAGCACTGGGTGGGGATCGAGTACTCAGGGTTCATGGGAATGGTGAGGAAGGACACCTAGGTCCTCCTCTCACCAGCAAGCAGAGAGAGCAGGAATCAGGAGATGAAGCTCTGGATTATAAAGGCTTGAGCTAAAAGGCAAGAAAAGTGCCAAATTTTGAGGAAATCTGGAACAAGTTGGGAAGAAAAACTCAGCTCCTATCCCTCAAATTACCCTAGGCACTGCTGGTAGCCAGAGGCACCCCCAGCCTGTCCCTAATAGCCCTGACTGAGCCTCAGGGGCTCACACCCATCCTCAGACTGCACCCCTGGGCTCAGTCCCAAGGGAGCCCCAAGTGCCAACCACACAGGTGACAGCCCAGCAGCACAGTCACAGTCCCATTGTCCCATTCCTGCCTGGGGTCCCACAGCTCATCCCTCCAATGAGGTAGGGGCAAGCACATGGGGCAGAAGGGGCCAGGCCCTGGCTAGGAGTCCCTGAGCCCTGCTTTCCTCCTGCAGCAGCTCTTCCTAACCCTGCTGCCACCACCAAACTCACCCTCCTACCCCCAAAACGGTGGCTGGAGCACCCACCTCTCGCTGCGCCGTGGTGGACATCCCAAAGTCCTCTCTGACTCTGCCTCCCTGGGGCAAGGCCACCCCCGGTTTTGGTCAGGAGCTCCTGGTTCAGCCTGGGTGCTGGTCGGGATTCCTCCGGGAGACACCAGGGAAGGGGGAGATCCCCCTGCTTGCTTTTCACCACGATGAGCAGACAAAGGTCTGCAAAGCTGCTGAAGCAACCCTGCACCTCCCCTGCTCCTCCACCGAAACCCAAAACCACCTATTTTTGTCTTTTCCTTTCTCCTCGTCGGGAGGTTTCCAGGCATCAAATCCTTCCCGGGAGCCCTTCAAAGAAAAAGTGGCCACCCCCATCCACTTGCTAAACCAGTCTGAGCAGTGCTGAGCTGACAGGCAGGAGAGGCCCCTGGCACCCCCGACTGGGAAAGGGACAAGAAACCATCCAGAGGGACTTCGGGTGACCCCAGAGCAAGGAGACAGATGAGCATTGCACCCCGTGGGACAAAGGCACGGCCACCCCACTGTGTGTTCCGGGGGAGGTGAGGGTGCCACCAGCCAACAGGACCCCCCTGGAGGCTGCAAACCCCCTGCAGTCACTACTCATCTGCAGCAAGAAGCAAGGTTGGGATGGCTAAATTCTTATCCTGGCCAGGGAAAAGGGCAGGTAGGTGATGGGGAAAGAGCCCTGAGAAGCTGGGGGAGACTCTAGTGTCTCCAGTCGGGTAGTGATGGAGCACTGGGAGATACTGCAACCTTGACCACGGAAATTCAGCAGCTACTTCAGGCATGCCTGGAAGAGGAGGAGAGCAGTGAAGAAGCAGAAGGGCCTGAGGCAAGTTTCCAGGACAAATGGTAGGGTGGGAGTAAGGGGATGGTATCTGCCGTTTTTACCTCCAAAAACCCAGGCCATGGATGTGGGTCTTGGGGTGAGGCTGCTCAGAGCAATTAAGCCAATTAGTGGGTTCAGAGCCTCATCCAGGAGAGCAGCAGGAAACACAGCCTAGGCCTTTCAGCACAATGAGTCCAGCCCCTGGGGAGGGGTTGGCACCCTGCTGCTATGTGACAGGAGCTTGGCATGTTCTCCAACCACAGAGTGATGCCTATGCTGGAGAGGGGTCCCCTTTGTCACCCATGTTTGACACAGGATCCTGTGTGACCCTCACATGCAAGACCCCACACCCGAGACCTGGGGGCTTCACCCAACCATCCACCCTGACAAGGGACCAGGAGATGCTGAGCTGCAGCACCATGAAAGGTTTCCTAGGGGCAGAAGAAAGGATAAAAGGGGTGAAATTGGAGCTGGACAGAGCACAAGGTTCCCACAAAGGGGGATGGGGGTGGTCTGAGGGCTTCCCCAACTTATCCATCACTGGCAGGGCTATACAGGAGGGATGTTTGCTCAGGGGCTGAATGGAGCATTTGCCTTGCCTCAGTAATAAGACTGTCACACTTCAGACAAATGCCCAGCCCTGCCCACACGCGGGAGAGGCAAGGCGGGATGCATGGCAGAAAAGCAGGGGAAAAGGCACTTTTCCACAGCAATGCATTCCAACCAGAGTGAGCTCATCCAGTGCCGACACGGCCCTTAGTATGTCTTCCTCTCCAGGATAAGACAAAGCCATGATGGGCAGCTGGGAGAGGTGATACAGGGACACACAGTCACTGTGTGCCACCTGGCTGCAGCCAGAGGTGTCTCCCTCGTCGATGCAGCGAGCTTCTCCCCCACCAGGTCTCAGTACCCTGTCAGCACAACCTGCACCCAGGGTCCAGGTCAGAGGTGGCCACAAACAGCTCAGGGTTTTGTATGCAAAGGCAAAAAATCTCACACAACACTGTAGCCTTGGGTTTTGCTTGGGAAGATCCCTCTCCTGGTTGCGGATGCGGGTCTCCTGTGGGGCTATTCAGGGCAATTAAAGCAAATTAGTGCCCCCCCCACCGCGGACTTCACCAAGGAGAGCAGGCTGGGAGGAAGCAGAACCTGGACTGCCTGGCATGATTCCAGTCCCTGGGGAGGTGTTGGCAGCTTGCTGCCGTGTGTCAGGACCTTGACATCTTCTCCAAACTGTTTGATCCTCCATTGGCAAACTGAACTAGTGACCCTGCCACTTCCATGATGTGTCTCCCTAGAAAACTGTCGCCTGCTCCCAGACAATCCAGGGGTATTTGGCCAAGCTCCTTTAAAATGTCGGGTTTGCCTTTTAAAAGATATTTTCTTTCTTTTAAATTGGATTTTAGCCTGTAAAAAGCCTCTTTTAACGAGCCACTGAGCCGAGGGATCACAGCACGAGCCACAGCAGCAGCGAAGGACGTCAGAGAGGGGGAGAGGTGGGCACTACCAAGCCCCTTTCACAGCCACCCTGGAGGAGTCTGTCAGCCCCCTGACCCACCATTCCTCAGCACTGTCAAGGCCACTATGAACCATGTCCCCAAGTGCCACATCCACATGACTTTTACATCCCTCCAGGGATGGTAATTCCAACACTGCCCTGGGCAGCCTGTGCCAGGGCAGGACAACCATTTCCATGAAGAAATTATCCCTAATACATTAAGGAAACTTCCCAGTCTGGTCATTCACGGGATTCTCTGGCAGTCACACTCCTAATGCCAGAGACTTCTGGGACCAAAGCCCCTGCCAGGTGGGAGTCAGTGTCTTCTCCCAGGTAACAACTGACAGGACAAGAGGAAATGGCCTCAGGTTGTGCCAGGGGAGGTTGAGGGTGGATAGTTGTTGAGGAATCCATGTGGTGCTGGAAAGGGGTAGGGGACAGCGAGCACATGAGGTGGAACGGGCAGGAGGCTGAAGTGGCTGAGGGGCAGGTCTGGAGGCAGCTGCTGAGTGAATCCTGGATAAGGAGCCAAGGAGGAGCCTCAAGGCATGGAAAGTGGGGAGGAGAGCACAGGAAAAAGAAGAAATGGGGACAAGTGAGAACGAGGACCAGTCCAGAATCCATTGTTTCATGTCCAGTGCCAGTGGGGCTCCTGCAGCAGGCACAGTTTGCTCCTGCCAGGCAGAGCTCGGCATCTGCACTCCCAGAGTCCCTGCAACTGCGTATGATTGGGTTGAACAAGAGAGCTAACAGCCCCACAGCCCACCCTGCCCAGGGCTGAGAGCAGAGCAGGGGTTGGCGACACACACACACACACACACACACACACACACACACACACA
>NW_008665715.1:0-672 GCF_000695815.1 Acanthisitta chloris
TGGTCACATACCTGCCAGAGAGCATCCCTACATGGTCATATCCCTACTTGGTCACATCCCTGCCTGGTGATATACCTGCCTGGTGATATCCCTGCCTGGAAGTATCCCTGCCTGGGAGCATCCCTGCCTGGTCACACCTCTGCCTGGGAGTATCCCTGCCTGGCCCCAATGGCTGGGATGCTGTGTCCCCATCCCCAAACCATCTTGGCCTTTGGAAGCAGCAGCTGGAGGCAGAGCATCTCCCCAGTAGCGTGCCCTTTCTTTCCTGCCCCTCTCCAACCTGCTGGGGGCAGTTCCCTCGTGCTGAGAGAAGAGGAGGGAGCAATTAATCTCCCTTTTGTTCCAAAGAGCCATGAAAGCAGAGCCCGAGCCCCTGTACTCGGTGCCCCTGGTGAGGCCACACCTTGAGTACTGTGGGCAGTTCTAGACCCCTCAGTTCAGGAAGGATATTGAGGTGCTGGAGCAGGTCCAGAGAACAGCAACGAGGCTGGTGAAGGGACTCGAGCACAAGTGCTATGATGAGAGGCTGAGAGAGCTGGGATTGTTTAGCCTGGAGGAGAGGAGGCTCAGGGGGACCTTATTGCCCTCTAAAACTACCTGAAAGGAGGTTGGAGTCAGGTGGTCGCTAGTCTCTTCTCGCAGGCATCTAGCAGTAGGACAAGAGGGCACAGC
>NW_008665715.1:957-3220 GCF_000695815.1 Acanthisitta chloris
GAGAACGCAGGGGCACACACCCAAAAGCCACAGCTAACCTGGCCCTGGGGATGGTGCTTCAGGCTGGGCTGGGCATGGAGGAGCTGCAAACGTGTTCTGTGAGAGGCTCTTGTGACAAAGAAAGGTCGGGTGGGAGCTCTGCCCCTCGGGGTGTGACACACCAGCACAGGTCGGTGCTGGCTGAGCCCAGGGCTCAGGAGGGGCAGTGCCATGGGGGCAGTGCATTCTGGTGGGTGTCATGCATGTACAGCACTTGTGGGCTCCTCTGTGCACAACTTCACGGGGACCTGGAGGCTTCCTGGTGAGTGTGTGACACAGTATTGGCTGCACCCCTGCCTCTTCTTGAGTGAAACAGCAGCCACCACTCATTCCTCTCTCATGTTTCTCCTCTCTCATGTCCTCACTCCTCTCTCCTCTCTTCCAAGCCACTTTCAGGGCCCTTCCCCACCCTCCCTGCCCAAAGGTGGTTGTTCATCACATTTGTGAAGTCCTCCTTGCTGTAGATCTGTCACAGCTCCCTCCTCTCCACCAGGCAGACATGGGCTCATGCCAACCCTCAGCCCCATCACACACAGGTTGAGCAGTGAGTTGTCTGTGTCAAAGGAGTGGCCCACACTGCAGGACAGCAGATCTGCATGGGGACAAGGGGACAGGGGGACAGGCTGAGGCACACCAAGTGCCCAGGAGCCCCAGGCAGCAGCAGCACCATCACAGCATCTCTGCTCTGAGCTGTCAGGTTTCCACCCTCACCACAGAGACTGCAGAGGGACAAGAAACCACTTCCATGTACACACAGGTGGCTTCAGCCACCCTATTCTGGACACTGGGAGGTCACACCTCCAATTCTGGGGGCAGTTTTGGGGCCTTTAGGACAAGAAGGACAATTTGGTACTGGAACATGTCCAGAGAAGAGAATAGAGCTGGGGAAGGGGCTGGAGCACACAGAACAGCTGAGGGAGCTGTGGGAGCCCAGACTGGAGAAAAGGAGGCTCAGGGAGGACCTTCTCACTCTACAACTCCTGCCAGGAGGTGCAGCCAGGTGGGGTCAGGCTCTGCTCCCAGAAACACCTCAAGCTGTGCCAGGGGAAGTTCAGGTTGGGTATTAGGGGAAATTTCTTCACGAAAAGGGTGGATAAAGCCCTGGCACAGATTGCCCAGGGCAGGGGGGGAGTCACGATCCTGGAAGTGTTCAAAAACTGTTGTGGACATGGCACTTCATGCTATGGTTTAGTGGCCATGGGGGGATTCAGTCAAAGGTTGGACTTGATGATCCTGGAGGTCTTTCCCAGCCCTAATGACTCTGTGGTTCTCCTGGGCCTGACAAACCTCGACCAGGTCCTGGATCTGCTTCCTCTGCAGCCAAGCTCCAGCCTCTCTCAGCCCAACTCCAGGCTGCAGCTGGAGGAAAGAGAGAGAAAGACCCAGGCAGAGGCTCAGGGCCATGTATTCTGCTCATTGCTCACAAATACTAATGGCCCAGAGTTATTAATATTGCCACTGTAGTCATATCTGGGTAATTACTGCCATTAACCACCAGCAGAACTATTGAGTTCCCCTAATCAGTGCATTATAATAATTGGGACCAAGTGTTTTATAGATCCAGATGCTAATTCGTTCCTAGCACCTCTCCCTCTCAGGAGCTGCTCCTTCCCACTCAGCTCCAGTGTCTCCCAGTGCCAGGCTGCTCCCTGTGCCAGCTGCTGGGGTACCCTGTGCCTATGTGTCATGGGGTGGGTGACTCATTCCTCGGGATGTCCCATGCCCCATCCAATGGGAAATCATGGCTGTAGGAGGTTTGGGTGTCCAGGTGCTCCCAGCTGGGGCTGCTGACAGACCCTCCAGGCTGTGAAGGTGGAGGAGGGTCTCCTGCAGGGCTGGCAGGAGAGGAGATGAGTCCATACCATGTATGTGTGGCCCAGCAGCAGCTCCCTGGTGCCAGGAGGCAGCAGGAGTGGAGGGAGAATTTTGGCTGTTCCTAACTGCTGGGACACAAATCTGCTGTGGGGGAAATTAATTGCACAGTCTGCTATTTACACCCATTTCCTCTTGCTCTGGAAAGCTCTTCTACTGCAGCCATCTGGCCCTTGGAGCCCAAACCAGCCTTGGCCAGGAGTGCTGCTTGTTCAGGTGGTGATTCAGTGGGTTGTGTAAGAGGAGCATCTTCTCCTCCACACACAGGATGCTCTGAGATGAGCTGGCAGCTCCTCCTCATCCCTGCTGCTGTCACCAGGGCCCAGGGCAGCCACCAGCTCCTCCCCAGCTC
>NW_008665715.1:3538-5422 GCF_000695815.1 Acanthisitta chloris
GAGGAATGTGGTCTGGTGGGAAGTGTCCCTGCCCAGGGCAGGGGGTTGGGGCTGGATGATCTCTAAGCTCCATTCCAACCCATGAACATACTATGATTCCATGATCATGGGGACAAAATCAGCCCCAAACAGGTGACTTTGGTCCCTCCCTGGCAGGAAGGGCTGGAGTCAGGGGCAGAGAAGCTCTGCAGCCCCTAGGACACCTCTGTCCCTGGCTAGAGCAGGACAGCAGATCTGTGACTCCTCTGTGACAGGGAAAGCACAGCCAGATGGCAATTCGAGTTGGCCTGGAAACAAAACTCCTTGGAAATGCTAATAAATAATAAAGAGAGAGGGAATTCTTGCAGGGTGGAGTGGGGGTTAAACAAAAGGTTTGGCTGTGCCCAAGCCAATGCATTTGCTTCTGCCCACAATTTCACAGATTAGTTTTTTTGATGTTTAGCAAACTAAAATGAAGGGAAACTTTGAAACCAAATCATTTGGAAAAGGAAAAAAAATCAAAACATTTCACTCTGAAAATGCTGAAATGAAATGTTTTGATCTTTTGGGGGTTTTATCCCTCCAAACAAACCATTCAGCAGAATTGGCATAGTCAGAAAATCAGAGATTCATAGGATCATAGGATGTTAAGGGGTTGGAATGGACCTTAGAGATGATCCAGTGCCAACCCCCTGCCCTGGGCAGGGACACCTCACACCATGCCAGGTTACTCAAGGCTCTGAACACTGCCAGGCTTGGGGCAGCCACAGCCTCCCTGGGCAACCTGTGCCAGTGTCTCACCACCCTCACAGGGAAAACTTCTGCCTAAGATCTCATCTCAATTTCCCCTTTCCATTTCTCCCCATTGCTCCTTGTCCTGTCCCTGCAGTTCCTAACCAAGAGTCTCTGCAGCTTCCCTGGAGCCCCTTCAGCTCCTGGCAGGTTGCTCTGTGCTCTCCACACCACCTTCTCTTCTCTGGGCAACCTTCACCCAGAACCTTTGGTGTTGTTCAAGCTAAGTTTTGATGTATTTTTTTCCCCAAAATCAAGTGCAGTGAGCTCTAGGGAGTCACAGAGGTGAATTCCTTGCTGCTGTCCTTAAGGGAGCACCGTGGTGGGTCTGGGGGGATCCTCCTGGCTCTCTCTGTGAGCCCTGGATGGGAGGATCATCCTTGTAGAGCACAGAGCAGCAGAGAACACACCTCATCCTCCTGCTCAGCCCACAATAGGACCTGCTGGCCAAGGGCCAGTGATGCCAAAGGGATTGCACAGCCTCATCACCCTGGGAGGGATGAGGCAGGTGAGAGGCATCCCCTGGGCCCTGCAGGTGAGGGAACAGAGTGATGCAATCAATAGTGCTAATTGCAAAGGCAATGCCTAGCAGAAATGAGATGGTTATTCTGCATCACTGGCCACTCTTCCAATCCAATTGTCCACAGACAATTAGCTGAGCAGGAGAAAGAGGAATTAGATTTCTAATTGTTCTGCTGGTGAAAGGCATTTGGGAGGACTCGGAGGAGGGAGAGCTTTGTTGGGCTGCAGGAGCTGCCATCCCTGCTGTCATTCCCAGAGGGATAACTGAGCCAGGGAGTGGGAATTGCAGCTGGGAAGTACAGAAGGCTTCTTGGGAGGCTTTGGCCACTGATTGTATTTCATGGCTGAGTTATTTCTTTCTCTTCCTCAGCCTCCTGCCCACCTGAGCAGGCAGTGCTCTCTGTGCAGCTCCTTGGGCACCCCCAGCTGCATCCTGGGCTGAGGACATCTCCTACCCATCACCACCCTCCTCAGGGACCTCCTGCATCTCCCCCATGTTCCCAACAGCACCATGTGCTGAGAAATGGGACAGGAGCCAACCCCCTGTCCCTGAACCCCCATCCTGTGACTCCTCAGCACCTCAAGTCCTGC
>NW_008665715.1:5570-6018 GCF_000695815.1 Acanthisitta chloris
CTCAGCACCCTAAGTCATGCTGGATGGCACAGCCCTGTGTGCTGAGCAATGGGGAAGGATCCAACCCCTATCCCTGAACCCCCAACGAGTGACTCCTGAGCAGCCTACAGTGATGGCACAGGGAGGAAGGTGGGGGAGGAAGCATTGGGAGTTTTCTGGCTGTTATTAATGTTCCTGTTGAGTCACTCTGGTGGGAGTTGGATGGAGTCTCCTGATGCTGCAGCTCCTGCAGCTGCAACATAAGGACAATGGGAACTCCTTTACCTCTGCTCCCTGGGCTGATGGGGAACATCCACTGCATCCTGGTGCCTGCAGCTCTGGCTGTTTGCAGGGGTGGACTTGGACCACAGAGGTTCTTACACTCACTCTGAGGTGGTAGTGGCCCTTCAGCTGCATTCTCCTTCAGAGGGTGAGGATGGTGTGGCTGCAGCATCCCAGAGGGGTCATA
>NW_008665715.1:6430-14782 GCF_000695815.1 Acanthisitta chloris
GGCTCTGGCCTGCAGGACCGAGCTCCATCCATGGCATGGCTTGGGGAAGGAAACTAAGAAAAAGCAACTTGGCTTAGGTCACATTGCAAGCCTGAAAGAAACAATAACTGAAAGTTGTGGACTCTCCATCCCTGGAAGTGTTCCAGGCCAGGCTGGACAGGGCTAGGAGCAACCTGGGCTGGTGGAAGGTGTCCCTGTCCATGGCAGGGGGTGGGATGAGATGAGTTTTAAGGTCCTTCCAACCCAAAACAGTGTGTCAAAAAGCAACTTGGCTTAGGTCACATTGCAAGCCTGAAAGAAACAATAACTGAAAGTTGTGGACTCTCCATCCCTGGAAGTGTTCCAGGCCAGGCTGGACAGGGCTAGGAGCAACCTGGGCTGGTGGAAGGTGTCCCTGTCCATGGCAGGGGGTGGGATGAGATGAGTTTTAAGGTCCTTCCAACCCAAAACAGTGTGTCACTCTGATCTCTCAGTGTATGTCCATCATCCTGATGTAGGTCACCACAGAGAGGAGGGTCCTGAGCAGTGCTAAGGGCACTTGTTGAGAGGTTTTCCTTATCTGCTGTTCCATACCTTCATGGCCTGTTGGAAGGTGTTGGGCTCAGAGTTCCCCAGCCCTGCCAGGAGAGCAGAGCTGGCTGTGCCCATGGTGCAGCTCAGCAGGACACCCCACAAGGACTCTTCTTTCCTGCCCCCACTGGCACTTTGGGATCAAGTATCCTCGTGGGGAAGGATAATTCCAGCCACTCTCCCACAGCCATCAGAGTCAGGAGCATCTCCTTCCAGCAGCAAGATCAGGAGCAGTGAGTTTGTGTGAAGGGTCATCCAGCAGGACCCACATCTACAGACAAAGGCCATCCTGGTCCCTCCTGGTCACTCCTGGTCCCTTCTGCCTCAGTGCTGGAGAGCTGCTGGTCCAGGGTGAAGACCTAGATGAGCCTGCAGCAAACCCCTGAGCCAGGATCAGTGCTCAGGGCATCTCTTGCAGCTCCTGCCCCTCAGAGCACAGCTGGTCCCTGCAGCAACCTGGAGCTGAACACTTCCATCTGAGCTGCCAATGGCATTGAGTCACCTCAGAGAGTGTGTGGCTGCTGCTTCACACTATCCAGTAGTTTGGGCACTGTGGAGTTCTCCTGTTGGAGAGAGAATATACCATGTCCTCACCAGGAGCTGCCCTGCATGGGATCCCTGCAGCTCAGCCCCACTGACACTCTGCCCACCATGGAATCTTAGGGGTTGGAATGGAGCTCAAAGATCATCCAGCACATGATACCTCCCACCAGAGCAGGTTGTCAAGGCTTTAGCCAACCTGGCTGTGAACACTGCCAGGGTTGGGGCAGCCACAGCCTCCCTGGGAGGCAGATGAGTAGATGTGCCATGGTCAGAGGAGCTGTGGCATGGCCATGGGCAGCACCCCAGGGCTCCCTGCCTGCCCCAGCAGGATGAGTACAGCCTTGCCTCATACTTCCAAAAGGATCAGCCCCAGGTATGGCTGCTGCTGTGGGAGTGGAGCCAAATACAGCCCCACACATGCATATTCTCATACACACACATATATCCATATACCTATATGTATCTATATCTCCCCTTTGCCTTTGAGTCACCAGAGTTGAAACCTTCCCTGCCAAGAGTGTACTGAGAAATATTCCCCTTCTCTCTCTGTGTTTATCCCTCTCTCTCTCTTTCTCCCCCTCTCTATGTCTCCCTCCCTCTCTATATATAGTTCTCTCTTTCTGTTTCTCCCTCTCTCTCTCTGCTCATTCCCCCCCTATTTCTTCCCCTCTCTCTGGTGCTCCCTCTTTCTATTTCTCCCTCTCTTTCTCTGTTTCTCCTCTGTTTTTCTCCCTCTCTCTGTTCTTCTCCCTCTCTCTCTATTCCTCTCTCTCTCTGTTTCTCCCTCTCTCTGTTTCTTCCCCCTCTCTGGTTCTCCCTCTCTTTCTCTCTGTTTCTCCCCCTCCTCTGTTTCTCCCTCCCTCTCTCTGTTTCTCCCTCTCTCTCTCTTGCATTTAGGCTAATTTTATCTTCTGTCTTTCATCTGCCTCTGTATCTACCACTCCTGACAAGAAAGAGCTTCTCAGAGCCTTTGCCAGTGCTCCCCAGCTCTGAAAGCTTTCATCTCCCTGCGCTGCCGAGTGCGTGTCATGCGCTCGCTCCCCATTCCAGCACAGCCCTTCACACTCAATCGCTGCATTTTCTGCCTAATTTCCCAGGCAGCAAGATTAAGTGTGAGCTTGAGGCTTGGCTGGTGTGATCCACACACCAAGCCTCCTGCTTGCTCCCAGGGCTGGCCCCAGGGAAACCCAGAGCACACCTCGTCCTGCCTCTGTGGCTGCACACCCTTCCAGGCAGATCTGCACAGTGCTGTCTCCATAGGAAAACTCCTGAGCCCAAGGGCTGGTGGGGGTGGCTGAGCAGAGGAGCTGCCCATGGCACACAGCCCTCAGGTCTGCCTGCCTGTAAGAGCACCAAACCCATCCTGGTGGAGGCTGCTGCAGGGCCAGGAGGCAAGCACAGAGTTTGTGTGTGATGCTCTGCTTGCAGGGCAGCAGAGAGAGGTGAGGGGTTAATTCCTTCTCAGGGTGGTCACAGGGTGTTCCCTCCCAGAGCCACAAACTGAGACAGGGGAGGTTCAGAGATTAGTTATTAGGATAAATGTTTCCCCTGTGAGGATGTTCAAGCACTGGAGTATTGCCCAGGGAGGTGGTGGAGTCACCAGCCCTGAAGGTGTTTAAGAGGTGTCTGGAGGCACTGGAGGATCTGGTTTAGGGTTTAGGGATTACAGCAGTGACAGGTTAATGGTTGGACTTGATGATCTTAGAGGTTTCTCCCAGCCTTGATGGTTCTATGTGTGAGATTCTGCATGAGAACTCATGTCCCTATGAAATCTGCTCCAGATTTCCCCTGCTCTGGGGCTCACGAGGCCTCTGAGCCTGAGCTGTGCCCATGGCCTGCACAGATCAGCTCAGGAGCCTTTCCTCCCCCCAGCATCTCACTGGGTTGATGCATCCTCTGGGGTGAAACCCTTTCCTGGCTGCAGACAGGCAGCTGGGAGCAGCTTTCCTCCAGATCAGGGCCAGGAGAGGGACAATGGCCAGAAACTGAAGCAAGGGAGGTTCAACTTAGTTGTCAGAAACAATATAGTGTTCAGGCACTGGAATATTGCCCAGGGAGGTGGTGGAGTCACCTGTCCTGAAGGGGTTTAAGAGGTGTCTTGATGTGGCACTGGAGGATATGGTTTAGGGGTTCCAGCAGTGACAGGTTAAAGGTTGGACTTGATGATCTTAGAGGTCTTTTCCAACCTGGATGGTTCTCTGATTCTATGACAGGTCCCAGTGGGGAGGTAAGTGCCACCCTGCTCTCATCAGTGTCCCCTCCCTGCAGCTCCTCCCTGCAAGGCTTCACCAGGAAGGAAACAGGACAGATTGGCCAAGCACAGCCCTCAGCAGGGATCAGCCAGGATCCAGAGCATCATTTGGATCTCCAAATCCCAGCAGCTCTTTCCCACTCCTGGCAGGCATCCCACACTGCAGGGAGCTGCCAGGCTAGCCCCTGCCCTCTCTGCCTGCACCACACAGTATCTCCCAGTGAGGAACACTTTGGCACAGGCCTGGCTGCCCCTGGCAGACTCTCCTTGGTGCACAGCCCCCAGGTGCCCTAAGCATGGTGATGGGGGCACAGTCTGTGCCTTGAAAGTGATGCTAGAGTTCATCAAGTGCAAAAGCAGCACAGGGATTGTGGAATCATAGAATGTCCTGGCTTGGAAGGATCCTAAAGATCATCTCATCCCACCCCCTGCCATGGACAGAGACACCTTCCACTAGCCCAGGCTGCTCCAACCCCCATCCAACCTGGCCTTGAATGGTTCCAGGGATGGGGCAGCCACAGCTTCTCTGGGCAACCTGTGCAAGTGTTTCACCACCATCACAAAGAAGAATTTTTCCTAACATCCAATCTAACCCTACTCTGTGTCAGTGTGAAGCCATTCCCCCTTGTCCTGGCACTCCAGGCCCTTGTCAGTAGTCTCTCTCCATTTTTCCTATAGGCCCATTCAGGTCTTGGAATGCTGCAATTAGATCACCCCAAAGCTTCTCTTCTCAAGGCTGAACAACCCCAACTCTCAGCCTCTCCTCACAGCAGAGCTTTTCCATCCCTCTGATCATCTTGGTGCCTCCTCTAGACTTGCTCCAATAGCTCCATGTCCTTCTTGTGCTGGCCCCAGAGCTGGAGCAGCACTGCAGGTAAGGTCACACCTGAGCAGGGCAGAGGGGGAGGATCCTGTCCCTCACCTCCAGCCCACACTGTGGGATGAGCCCCACACACAGTTAGTCTCTGGGTGCCAGAGCACGTGGCCAAGGTATGTCCAGCCTCACCCACAGCCCCCCAAATCCTTCTCCTAGGGCTGCTCTCCATCTGCTCATACCCAACCTTTATTGATACCAGGATGACATGTAACATGGTCAGGGAGCTCCTGCCCACCCCATGAATTCTCCATGCAGCACCTCCATCCTGCCCATGGATGATCCCTAAGGTCCATTCCAACTCCTTAAGATCCTCTGGATGAGGTGATCCCATCCCTTTAGGAGCTCAAACCACATCCCAGAGCACACACACACACGAGGCTGCCAGGCAAGTGGTGAGTGGTGCTGAGGACACAGCCAGGACTCCCAGGTGAGGATCCTCCTCCCACCCTGCCCGGGGGGTGTGAGGAGCAGCAGCTCCTCCCTCAGCTCCCTGACAGCAGAGCAGGAGCTGAGCCGAGTGAGGAGCAGAGTGAGGAGCAGACGGTGTGATTAGCTCTGCTCAAAAAGGTCAAAACACTTAGCAGACATGAACAGCAAAGCTAAAAATACACTCACTCGGCACCTCCCTGGCAATTCTCTCCCGGGAAGTGATAGCCAGGGCTGGTGGGAAGGGGGTGGGATGTGAGCAGGGCTGTTGCACTCCTGGGTAGGAGCCTGGATCAGTGAGGGGGGAATCTTCCCCCTTCTCCCATCCCTGCCACCCCACACAATCTGTGTGATGGGTGTTAAGGGGTTGGGATGGAGTTTAGAGATCATCCAGCCCCAACCCCCTGCCCTGGGCAGAGACACCTCCCACCCAGAGGTTGCTCAAGGCTTTAGCCAAAGTGACTTTGATGAATGAATCATGGAATGGTTTAGGTTGGAATGGATCTTATAGATCATCCAGCCCCAACCCCCTGCCCTGGGCAGGGACACCTCCCACCAGAGCAGGTTGCTCAAGGTCTCATCCAACCTGGCTTTGAACACTGCCAGGGTTGGGGCAGTGTCACTGTGCCCAGGAAGGGCAGAGTGACACCATCAGAGGCATTAGAGATGCTCTGAGGGTGACTGGGATGGGTGGGATAAGGCAGGAAGGGGCTGATGCTGCAGCCTGGAAAGCATGGCTGAAAGTCAGGCTGTGCAGGAGGAAACTGCACCAGAGCTGGGACATCAGGGACCAGTTAGAGAGGGAAGAACAAGATGCCCCAGATGATGCAAGTGAGGAGCTAGAGGCACAAGACATGTTCCCTTAGCAGTGTGATTGCCCCCTGTCCCCCACTGCTCTGGCTCCAGGAACCCCAGAACTCAAGGTGTGCAGGCAGAAAGCATCTTCCATCTATGCTCCTGCTCACACTCAGCCAGGCAGGAGATGTGTCCCATGGCCACATCCATGGGAGGAACCACATGTCACAGCACCCTTCTCCAGGCACTGCAATTCTGCTGGGACACACGTGCTTGTGCAGCCAACAGAATCATGGAATCATCATCATTAAGGTTGAGGAAGACCTCCAAGATCATCAAATCCAACCTTTGACCAAATCCCCCCATGCCCACTAAATTAGATGACCTTGGTAATGGCACAAGGAGTGCCATGATCCCTTGTTCTTTGAACACTTCCACAGCTGCAGAGTATCCCATCACCTACTGGGGACAAACCTTCTGGATAAGAGGTGACATTCACCACTAGGACCTCCTCACTTTCCTTGACACAGGGCCCTGCTGTCCCACACCTCTCAGACATATGTTTTGATGCTTCCCATCATGGTATAGCAAACACATCACCTCTCACCTCAGGAGCTGCCCCAAGGTCCTGTTCTTTTGGTCGTATTTTTTGCTTGAGGAAGGACCATGTTTGTTCCCATCCCTCTGTCCCCTGGTTATGCCTCTTTCAGCACAGCTCTTTCCATCTCAGCTCCTCCCTCAACCTGGCACTACAGTTGGGAAGAGATCCAGGAAGGAATGGCTCCTCTGAGACCCTCGAGCACCTCAACCTGCCAGGCCCAGCAAGGAGGATGTGCAACCCTCTCACCTCATAAACAAACTTCAGTTGTGCCTCTTGCGTTTCATATTTAAGGGGTTTCTTTATGAGGACCAGGCTGGATGGGGCTTGGAGCAACCTGGGCTGGTGGGAGGTGTCCCTGCCCATGGCAGGAGGTGGAATGAGATGGTCTTTAAGGTTCTTCTAGCCCAAACCCTTCTATGATTGCTGGCAGAGGCAGAGGGAGTGTAGGCAGAGGGCTCTAGGGCTGCTCTGGGCTGGCACACTGTTCCCTGGATGCTGTGGTCACTGAGAGCCCAGCCCAAGCCCTGAGTCATTCCCTCCACATCAATTCCCATGCTGGAGAAGCTTTGGGTGGGACCACAGGATGAGAAAGTGATACTTCCCAGCTCAGCTGACAGTGTGGGAAGCTGTGGGACTCTCCTGGTGTGACCCCAGGGACAGGGACTCAGCTGGGATGTGAGCAGCTTCCCTGCATGAATCAGGGCTGCACCAGCACAGTCTGTGGTGACAGTGAGGAGAAATGACAGTGCCAATTTGCAGGAGAACTCCTGAGCACTGTCACTGCCAATCACTGTCACCACACAGTCTCGGAGACCTCACCTGGGTGATGGTTAAGCACCTGATCTCCTCATCTCATTAGGAGCAGTTATCATCATTATCACTGCACTCAGTGCCCTGTGCTGTGCAGCCCAGTGATGTCCCTTGGGGATGAGATGCTGGAGGAGATGACCTGAGTCCTGTGGGGTCTTGAGCCATCACAGGATATCCTGGGGTGATCAAGTGGCCAGGACCAGCCCCAAGAGAGTTTCATAGTGTGTTAAGGGGTTGGAATGGAGCTTAGAGATCATCCAGCCCCAACCCCCTGCCCTGGGCAGGGACACCTCCCACCAGAGCAGGTTGCTCAAGGCTTTAGCCAACCTGGCTGTGAACACTGCCAGGGTTGGGGCAGCCACAGCCTCCCTGGGCAACCTGGGCCAGTGTCTCACCACCCTCACAGGGAAAACTTTTGCCTAAGATCTCATCTCAATTGCCCCTTTCCATTTCTCCCCATTCCTCCTTGTCCTGTCCCTGCAGTTCCTAACACAGATCCCTCTGCAGCTTCCCTGGAGCCCCTTCAGCTCCTGGCAGGTTGCTCTGAGCTCTCCACACAACCTTCTCTTCTCCAGGCTGCACAGCCCCAACTCTCTCAGCCTGTCCTCATAGGGAAGATATTCCAGTCCTCTTAGGCATTCCTTGACCCTCCTCCTCTGGGCTCTGTGCTGCCCTGACCTCCAGCTGCCTCCATCCTGGCCAGTGCTTGCCCTGCTCTCCTCCACCCTGGCACCTAGTGCACCCATTCCAGCCTGGATTAACCCTGAGGGTTACCTGTTTCCTGGAGATCAGTGCAGCTGCCTCCATGTTCCACTGACATGGGGTTACCTCATGGGCCTGTGAGCTCAGTCTGTCCCTGCCACTGTGTCCTGTCCAGATGCAGCCCTGCAGCTGGAATGTGAGCACCACTGCTCCCAGTGGAGCCCCTGGTCATGTCCTGACTGGGAGGAAGCACTCCCCAGGGGGCAGGAGCCAGTGCCCAAGCCCCACTGTCCCCAGGGACTGGTTCCTGCCTCCTTGTGCCTGAATAGGTCTTGTTCCCTCTTACAGCCCTCTCTGCCTGTTCCCTGGTTGTGCAGGGACACAGGACCCACTGTGTCATCCCTCTGCTCATCTCCAGGGAGAAAAGCAGGAGGGAAGAGGTACTTATTGCTTCACCTCTGCTTTACCCTTCCTTTAGACAAGGGCTTTAATTCCCTTTCAGGGCCAGAGCAGCAATCAGTAAATGATGTCAGATCCCTCGGTGCCAAGCTGGGGATCCCCAGCCTCTGGCTAAGCCCTGTTTGAGTGACAGCCCAGTACCTGCAGGTCACAGACCTCCCCCATGCTGCTGACAGCTCTGCTAAAAGCTCTTTGTTCCTCAACCCCTAAGGCCCTGCTAAGTGGTGAACAGCACAGAGAGCATCTGCAGAGCCATGAGGAGGGTGTCCTGGTGCAGGGATGCTCTCCAGGCTGCTTTCCCTTCTCCTCTGAGCAGAG
>NW_008665716.1:0-251 GCF_000695815.1 Acanthisitta chloris
GTCCTGAGGGGATTTTGGGGTCCTGAGGGGATTCTGGGGTCCTGAGGGATTTTTGAGGGTCCTGAGGGATTTTTGGGGGTCTTGAAGGGTTTTTGGGGGTCCTGAAGGGATTTTTGGGGTCCTGAGTAACTTTTGAGGGTCCTGAAAGGATTTTTGGGGTCCTGAGAGATTTGTGGGAGTCCTGAAGGGATTTTGGGGAGTCCTGAAGGGATCTTTGAGGGTCCTGAGTGATTTTTGGGGGTCCTGAGGGG
>NW_008665717.1:0-2108 GCF_000695815.1 Acanthisitta chloris
TGGAGAGGTGACAGTTTGGCATGTCCCCTTCCTCCAGCAGTGCTTTGCTGTGCTCCTGTTGGTGTTGGTCAACTCTGGACAACCCCAGGAGGACAAAATGTCCTGTGGCCCATGTGGATGTGCAGGACAGGAAAGTACATTGTGCAATGGCACTAGAGGAGTACTCAGCTTGTTGCTGTTTCGCTGCTGCCCTTGGTTTTTCTAATGATGAGGAATATTTCATCAGAGACTCGTAGAATGATTCAGATTGGAAAAGACTTTAAAGCTCATCTCATTCCAAGCCCCTGCCATGGGCAGGGACACCTTCTACTAGCCCAGGTTGCTCAGAGCCTATTTATTATGCTTATTTACATGTGTTTTTCCATGCCTGAGCTGTCAGTCCCTGCAGATCTGCTCTAACTCTAATGACAGCCAGTTGTAGTCTTCTGTTGGCCAAGGAGGTTTTGACTTGATTGCCTTTCTGTCCTAGGTTGGTTTGTACCTCAGGCACAGCTACTGGTAAACTGGACAAGTTTAAGAAAGCAAAACTTTCAGTGCAAAAGCAGCTGATGGTTGTATTTTTTCTAGAGCACTTGAGGGCATTGTCAGGATTTCCCGCTGCGAAGCTTGGGATGAGCACAGCTAAGTTGCTTAATGCTCCGAAATGCTGGATTTGTGAGAGATCCATTGGCATCAGGCTTGCTGGAACCTGGGGATGGAGGGATCCTGCTGAGAGCTGTAAAGTGACAGGTAGTGATGGGTGAGGATGGAAACTTGGCTGGAAAACTAAAGGACCAAGATGTGCTTTTTGCTAACAATAAGATTCTCTCCAGAAATTGTCCCATTAGGTTAAAACAGGCCCATAGGAATCCAACTCTAGGCTTTTGCAGCACCTTTTCCAACCAGCAAAGGCAAAGCTGATTCTCACTGCTCTGAAAACCAGAGCAGCTCTGGCAGACCCAGCAGCTGGGAGCAGGTTGTGGAGAGTGTGTGAGAGATGTGCCCATCGCAGCAGCTGTGCTCAGCGTTGCAAAAGAGTCAGGAAACCAAGTTTCAGCTCAGGCAAAAGTAAATTTGCTGCTACTGCCTGGAAAGGAACCTTGTAGTCCAGCTCTGGAGCAAAGGAGAGGATTTTGTTGCTTCAGGGTGTGATGAAATGGTGGAGACACCCTGCCAAGAGGCGAAAGGCAACAGGTCACAAGGCAGAAAATGAGAACTGGCTGGGTTAAACTGCTGGATTGCCATCCCTGTCCAGCTGGGGTTATGTCCCTATGCTGGGGACTGAAATCTCCATCCCTTTTTTTTGGAAAGCCCAGGAAAACACTCTGATTTAAGTATGTGAAGATCTGGTATGGATGGGAGCCAATTCAGTTCCCTTCTGTTTTCTGCATCTGTTATCTAACAGCCCCAAGAGTGAGTCAGTGCCTCTGTACCACACACGTTCACAAATTAGTAGGTTGCTGGAAGAGATTGGGTAGGACTCAGAAACATCCAAGGGTTCATGCATCTCTGAAACCTCATGTTGTCACCTTTTGATCCTTCAAGGGGCTTATAAGAAAGAAGGGGACAAAGTTTTTAGAAGGGCTTGTTGGGAGATGACAAGGGATAATGGTTTTAAACTAAAATGGGGTAGATTTAGACTAGATAAAAGCAAAAAAGCTTTGATAATGAGGGTAGTGAGCCACAGGTTGTGGCTGTCCCATCCCTGGAAACATTCAAGGTCAGGTTGGACAGGGCTTGGAGCAACCTGGTCTAGTGGAAGGTGTCCCTGTCCATGGCAGGGGGTGGAACTAGATATCATTAAGGTCCCTTCCAACCCAAACCAGTCCATGATCCCATGACTGTGAACCTCCCTGGGACTGAGTTTCAATCTTGGGAGCTGAATCACAGAGTGAATTAGGCTGGAAGGGACCACAATCTGGTCCAACCTCCCTACTCGAGCAGAGCCACCCTAGAGCACATGGCTCAGGATTGTGTCCAAATCGTTCTTGACTGCATCCAGATGCTTTTTCCAGTGAGGAAGAATCTACAACCTCTCTGGGCAAATGCTGAATCCTCCCAATGCAAAGGATCCTCCCCAAAGCTCAGGATGTGTCAGGATACAGCCAGGCAGAAAGGGATCTGGGAGT
>NW_008665718.1:0-412 GCF_000695815.1 Acanthisitta chloris
GGGCTGGGCTGGGCTGGGCGGTCGGGCCGGGGGAGTGCGGGGACCGGTCACGGGGTGCGTTGGGTCGGGAGGCAGTCCCAGAGATCATCTGGTCCGGCTCCCCCGTGATGGGCAGGGGCATCTCGACAGCAGCACTGAGCGGAAAGTCTGGGTGTCGTGGTTGGCGAGAAACTCACCAGGGGATGTAGTGTGCGCTCGCAGCCCAGAAAGCCAATCGAATCCCGGGCTGCATCCAGAGGAGTGTGGCAGCAGGTCGATGGAGGTGATTCTCCCCCTCTGCTCTCGTGAGACCCACGTGGAATACTGTACGCACTTCTGTTGCCCTCAATGTAAGAAGGGCATGGAACTGTTGGAGCAAGTCCAGAGGAGGTTGGTATGAGGACTGGAGCATCTCCCCGTTGAAGACAGGCTG
>NW_008665718.1:610-42530 GCF_000695815.1 Acanthisitta chloris
ACACTGGCACAGGTTGCCCAGGGATGTAGTGGCTGCCCCAACCCTGGCAGTGTTCAAAGCCAGGTTGGATGAGGCCTTGAGCATCCAGGTCTGTGAGGAGGTGTCCCTGCCCATGGCAGGAAGGGTTGGGACTTGATGATCTATAAGGTCCATTCCAACCCCTAAAATTCTATGATTCTGTGATCTGCAGCTAGACCACGGTGCTCAGAGCCCTGTCCAACCTGACCTGGAATGTTTCTGGCGTGGGGCAGCCTGTGCCAATGACTCGCCACACTCGTAAGCAACTTAGTCCTTAATCTAAATCTGCCCTCTTTGGGTTTGAAACCATTGCCACTTGTCCTGTCACTACAAACCTGATAAAGTGTTACAAAGTCTTCAGGCCTGTGTTGTGCTGCCACAGTCTCTTGGCTGCAGGATAAATACACTTAGTTTTAAACTTCAGGAGTGGACAAGCCTGTGGGCAGCTCTCACGTGGTGATTTGGGCACCTGGGTGTGTCCCTGCCTTTATCCAAATGTGAAGCAAGAAGTTCTCACATGAACATCCTTTCTGTTGGACAGTGAGAATGGTGAGTAGGGCTGTTACCTGTAAGGAAATTCATCAATAGCTCAGGTGCCTGAAATGGGGGAATCACTGCTATGCCACATGTCAAAGGCCCATTGAAAGCTACATCACCTGGAGTTCCCATCATCTAGTGGACATCTGTGCTGTTTTCCCTGTTTTGTGCACTCTGTATATGATGTAGTGCCCTGCCCTGTGATTGTAGGTGTAGGTATGTAAGTATGGCTGAAAAGGCTGGTGTATTCTAAAATATAGGGGGTAAATACTTTCTTTGTTTTTTGGGTTTGGTTTGTTGGAGGGTTTTTTGCCTTTGTAGAAATAATTTTAATAAAGCAGCAAGCTTTTTTATTAATTTTTTTTTATAACTAGCTAAGTGCAGTCATGCTGGAATAAATTACATTCAACATCATGAGTTCTGAAGAACATGCTGAGCTATCTCTTTGACAGCAGAAAGTGCTTCTAAGCAAGTTGGCTTAATTTCTTGAGCAGGAAGCAAAAATCCATAAGTCCCTGTGTCCCGAAGCTCAATGGTGAAGGAGTATTTAATGCCAAGATCATAAGCCCAGTCGTCGGACCCTCCAGGAGCCAAATCTGTGAGGAAAGGAAAAGAGATAAACTGCCTGAAGCCAGGACTTTGGTTTTCTGCTCTAAAGGTGTCTTCTGATGCTAGCAGGGATGTACTGTCATGCCTGTTGTTGCAGGAAAGTCATACTTACAGATTGTTGATGCACCAGCACCAGGCGTGTACGTTTTCCTTGTTGTCCTCTTTATAGCTTTAGCTGCTTTCTTTGCCAGACTTTCCTGCGATTAAACAAAGCATTATTAGCTTTAAGGCCTTGTGATAATAGTATGTAAGGTAGTTAGGATTTGCTTATAGTGTGCTCTGGATCTTGCGTTAGTTAAATACCCTTGTAAAAGGTTCTAGAAAACCCACAGAATGTGGTAACAATTTTCAGCATGTGCCCATGCTACAGGTTGCATTTCTGATGTAGATAGGTAAGAAATATTGGTGGGACCTTCCCCCCCTTCAGGCAGCAAACTGTTGTCAAACTGTTAGTTCTCATTTGTCTCATATTTTTGCTTTTGTGCCACAGTTCTGAAGTCACTGTTGATTTATTGACAGAAACACCAGGAAAATACTTCAATTGAGAGAACTCTTAAGCCATGAGGAAGACTTAAATGTGCTGGCACTGGTTGCCAATGGAAATGCTCTATTGGACTGTATGGGGTTTTGTCTAACAAGTAGATGCTTCCAATGCATTAAATGTGTACATTTTGCAGTCGTATCTATACAACATTTCTCTTTTTTAATAAAATATTTTTTAACAAAATATGAGTTTTCAAAATAAAACGTTACGTTCACAGTAGATGCATGAGGTTGAAAAGCAGTAAAAGTGACAGCAGTGCACGTAAATGTCAGTCCTGAGGAATTGTTGATGTGTTTTCTTTTTTCTATAGCCTTCAGAAGCAGCTTGCTGACTTACACACTGCTAGATCAGCCAGACCGCTTCAAATTCTTAGAACATCAAGGAAAATCTCATTTCCTGATTCTCATTCCTCAGAGCACTGTGACTTCCTCCTTACAAGACTAACCAAGCAGGCTAAGTAATTCTGAAATAAATGTGAAAGTTCCAGAGCTGGGAAGACTTACCAGCTCATCATGGTCTCTGCTTCTGTTCATAGTGTAGGAATATGGAAACAATACCAGCTGGGAGTATGAGTGCATGGTTATGTAGGCTTTAATGGTATCCTTGTGGTCTCTGATAAAGCGAGCCACTGCTTTCACTTCGGGCTCAGACTCTGGGTAGGGTCCACAGTATATCTCCTGACATTCATAGGGAGATGCTCCTTGACCTGGAACACAGTTTTACTCCTTTACTTCTTCCCTGCTACATTTCTGTTTGTCTGATGAAAGAGCAGAGTATGATGCTAATATAAAAGAAATCACTGATTCTGCCACACTATGGAAAGGACTCATGCTTGTAGAAATCCATGCAGGTCTACTAGGATTTCTCACCTCCTATATTCTTGAAAAATTCAGAGCATGTGAAGGAAAGTAATTATTCAGACTGGGTAAGAAGCCTTAGAGGAGAGGATGCTGCATTTAAAATCATCACATGATAATGAGATCACATCTTAAAATCTAGAAATACTACAGGAAAAAGACAGTTCTAAACGATTATTTAATCTCAGGGGTAAACAAACTCCCAATGGGAAGCTGAAGAAACATAAATCAAAATGAAAGCTTTTATGAAAACTTGACACTGGAACAAGTTACAAAGAAGGCAACTAGGATTCACGACTTCTGCTATCTTCAGAATAAGACCAAATAACTTTCTGGAAGCAATCAGGATCTTTAGTGAAAAAATCTTGTTTTTTTCTCCATATAATAGCCATGAATGGTGAATAAAATTCTTTATTCCTAGTTCATAAATGGACTACAATGACTGAAAGCCATATAGGACATCAGTGTCAGCACTGAGTGAAGTCAGACCTGATCAACAGGGTAGTATTTTAAGATAGGTGTTCTTCAGACTATTAAAAACTTGTCAAGTGCTAAAGTGCCTGCAGTAAGTAAATGTGATACAGCCTTCATAAGAAACACTAAGACCCAAAAATCTTGGTCTGCTAGGAATTACAGAAGAATGACCGAGGTGTTCAGTTTGTACCACAGGGTAGGGCATCTGTTCACAACTGGATAGTGCAACAGGCTTTGGGTGACATGGCAAGGGCCACCTCTTGCCTTTTTCCTCCTTCCCACCAACAGCCTTTACCAGGTGGGGCATGGTGGGGCATGGATCCAGGGTCCTGGATCTCTGTTGTGCTGGGAAGAGGTTATTCCCTGGTGTGTCATCTGGGGAAGAAAAATCCGGAGTCCCAACAAAAAGTATCTAAAGCTGGGAAAGTTTTCACCAGTTCGTAGCAGATACTGAGCTGCATTTCTGCATATTAACTTTGTGAAATGATAAATGAAAATTATGTCAAAATAAAGAATTTTAAAGGCTAAAAGTGAGGCAGGGGTGCAATAGGAAGAAAGTTATGTCCTACCACACCAGTGTGCATCAAAATTCCTGTTCATGTCAGTACCAATGCACTTGCTGTTACCATGCGATGAACGGCTTTTTCTCCACAGCCGATTCTATGGAAAGAGAAACACAAGCTATGTTCAGGGGAAAAAAAGCTGAAAAAAATCAATAAACCATCTCACTGGTTAGTTAGATGTGACTTCACACTTGTGCGGTCATTTCCCATTAGCAGTCATTTGCCAATGAGGACCAAGGTAGATTCTAAACCCACAGTCTGCTTGCCAGCAAGGCAGGATGATAAAAGGAAATGTTGGGTAGGATAAGTGATTGCATCTGGTCTGATTTCAATGGATTTGGACTGTGGAAGGAGGGTGGAAGGCATACAGTTCAGCCAGGTATGTGAGTTTAGGAGTCCGAGTCCAACCTTTCTGCAGGCATTGCTGCCAGCATGTGGAAAGCTGGAAATTTGGTATGCAGCTGTTGAGGTGATTGTGGGTGGCTATACAAATGTGAGCCAAGCTATGCTGGAAATTAAATGAGTAAGAGTGGAGAAAAAAAATATTTTTTTTAAAACTTGAGCAAAGGATCTAAAAATCTAACAACCATTTCAACAGCTTGGGATTTCCAATCAACAAATAAAATCCTGGACAAAAGATACCTGTTGTACCTTCATTTATCTGAAAAAAAAAATGGTACTCTGAGGGCTGCTTTGCAGGAATAAAGAGTGAGTTATTGGCTGTGTGGTAGGTGATGCAGGATGCTATCCAGCTTGTGCTGGATTGTGCCAGTATTTGTAACCTTGCTGCAGGCTGACACAGGTGTTCCCTGACATCTGGAAGTATTAAAATACCAGGATGAGATTCTGTCATTTCCAAACACATTTCTAGCAGCTTGGAAGACACAAAGGTACTGTGGATAAAATGCCAAATAGTTACAGCATTTGTTGTGATTTAAATAAGGCAGACATGCAGAAATTCCAAGCACAGATTAAGCTGTGTTTGGAATTAAGAGTTAATTTTAATGAAGATTAAGAGTTTGGGGTGTGCAGTTCCAGGATGAAAGTGATGCCGTAAGCATGCATGGTGATAGTTTCCATTAATAGCAAATCAGTATGTTGCACAGCCTGTCAGAAAAGGTCTACATACAGAGGGATGGCTCCATGTGTACTCATAGCCATCCACATTGATCACAGGCATGACGTAGAAATCAAAGTGCTCCAGAAGTCTTGTCATGGTCTGATCTCTCTCACGCACATGGATTGCCTGTAAACCGCAGGAGAAACTTATTAAAAGCATTCGTAATAGTGTTTTTGTTACCTTCCTAGAAAGACACCTGATGGCATGTGTGAAATAATTGTGCAATTATCAGACCAGTCTCCCTCCTGACAGAGGCACATGACATCACGGAAATTGCTCAATAGCAAAGCAGCTCTTTGTTTGGAAGTGCCAGGGAGAGGGTAGGAATTTAATTGATACAGTCAATCAGAAACACTTCAGTCCTTCAGTGTTAATGCACAGTAATGAGATAGAATTGAAGCCTATTCATAAGAAGGTTTGAGCTTTTGCTGCTTGTATACATAATAGGAACCCTCCCTTCCACTCAAAGTGGCACAAAATACAGCAGGTCTGAAAATAAATAGGAACATTTCAAATGGCTGTGGTACGTAACATTATTTCTTCTGGTTGCATTGTGAGTTTAATGCAATTGTATGACAAGAGCCAGTAAGATCTACACTGCTAATTTTGCCTAACAGCTTATTTTGAAGGCTTTAGTGATACCTAACCTGGTTGTTGGTCCATGACACAGGAATAAATTTTAACCTAGATAAGTGGTTTCGTTACTATTAGAATAGACTAAGTCCTTAATCATATATTTTTCTTTTTTTTTTCTTTATGCCTTACTTAAACCACCTTCTCTCATTTTCAGTCCTTCCTAGTTTTCCTCAGGCAATGGACTTTGTTTGACTAAATGAGAAATGTCAATCTTTCTACAATCTTAATGACAAAATTAAATTATAAAGAGTGGACCCATTGTAAAGAATGCTAGTGAGAGAGTGAATGCTTTTTAAAGAATACCTAGGCCTTGCTGGAGAGAGCTGATAATTTTAGCATGCGTGTGCAGATAGACATTAATGTCAGATTTTAAAATGTTACATCATGAAGTGATATAGAAATAAAATTTGAATTTAGAACACATAAATCAGATCAAAGATATGGATAACCTACATGCTCAGCTTGTTTCTTCTGAAAAATGCTGCAGGGACATGTCACTGGCAAAGTGACAGCACAGCAGGTAATTATCTGGAGTGGCATGAAAAGGGCAAATGCATTTCTCTCCAACGGAACATTGAAGGCTGAGATTATCACTGAGTCATGAGGTACATTTAGGTGTATCTGTCCCTAACTCTGGCAATTTCCGTTCAAATGTTATAGTCATTGAGTTTTTTTAGTTGACAGAAATAAACACATTTTTAATTATTATTATCAGCATTATTTAGTTCCATCACAGCCAAACCACAATTCATGTTTTAAGGACTCATCTATGTTGTTTCTTTGGCTAAAATACTGGTGATTGTGAAGTCTCAATCTCATCTAGCTTAGTTTTACTGTGAACTTTGCTTTTGTGAAAGAGTAACAATAAATTATATCTCAGAATATTTACTGAGCAAGATGGGCAACTTTGTCTGGGCCAGAAAGGCCTTAGAAGCCTTTTCCTGGTCCATACTAGGAACTGGGCCAGCAGCTCAGTGTAAGGAGTTGAGCAGAGATGCCTAAAGTCCAAAAAGACCAAGGCAATGTATGTTAACATGCATGTGCTGACCATGGGCTGTATCATTTTGTGTACCTTTATTCACTATCCTGAGCAGTGTAGATATTAAAGATAGATGTGATTCTTGGTCTGTGGCTGCACATCAAGGCTTGTCGGTCTAAGCACCTCCTACAGGCTCATCCCATCAGTGATTTTCTAGTTTCCACAAACTGGTACTATGTGCATGGCTGGCTGTTGCTGGTCATGTTCTGCAGGTCTGAAATGAAGGTATCTCTAACAAGGATAGTACCTTCAGAGGAAGATGGCATTTGTGGCTTTATTTTCTGCAGGAAGCAGATCCAGAAAAAAGCAGGAACCCAAATAGAAAATGCAGAGGCAGGAGGAGCATAGCAGTAGACCCAGCAGCACGTGACACATCACAGCAAGTGTTAAGTAGAGATTGCTGGTGTGCATGCTGGTGTGGAGCTATGCCGTGCCTGGAGCAGGCAAATGTGGGGTATGTATTGCTCTAAAAAGGCATGTAGCAAAGAGCCAGGGGTTGTAGGACAGTTTGAGCTCATGCTGGGTGTCTTCTGTTCTATCCAGGCCGTGCCAGATGCAGTAATACGGATACGAGCCACCATGTGCTGTGTGACCGAGAGCCAAGACCATTCCTTGAATCCATGTGGCAGTATAGACATAGCCCTAGCAGATTATCAAACGTGCTTTTTTCTGGCATGCCCTCTCCATCCCTGATCGATCATAATTATAAATGTCTCTGTTGAATTTCCCACACATACTTCGAAGTTTCTTTCATACTTGAGAATACATTTGAGTTCCATTACACTCAATCCCTATGACTTTCTGTCTCACATGCACCCCCATCTACTGACACACACACACACATCCACAAATTCACTGCTATGTATGGAGCTTAGACAAATCTCAAATGCTGGCGTTGTGGAAGTAAATGGATTAGGGGTTTATGGAGCTTAGACCGCAATGGGACAAAGGTAAATGGCATCAGGATTTTTTGCTTTGCTTTGAAAACAGTAATCAGATGTGATTATCTACTCACATGGCCTATGAACCACAGGCAGAAAGCAGGAGAAATCCATTCTCTAGCGTGGATACCACAGTCAATCCATACAGCGCTTTTGGATTTTTCCTGGCTTTTAGAAATCTGACAAAAGAGAAATTGCATTAAAATGTTGCCGCTGTAAAGAGCACCTCATAAAAGTGGAAGTTAAAGGGTAACCAAGATGGTTACTCTTGTAGGGAGAGCTCAGACTGATCCTGGGCCAGGATGCAGTCATCAGTTATAAGAAATATCATCTATCTTGTAGGGAGAGCTCGGACTGATCCTGGGCCAGGATGCAGTCATCAGTTATGTTCACATGCAGTCAGCCACATTCAGACTGCAGAGTCCTAACATAGACACCAAGACTACAGCAAGGCTAGAATGGGTTCATAGTCAACTGAGGAGGGTATCCACTCTGCCAGTATTTCATGCCTTTGGGTGATGGCCTAGATGTGATAACTTCTTTGTGACCCAGCAAGGAACCTAATGTGGTCAAATGCATTTGCAATGGTAATGCACCTTACTAGAACAACTTAGGAAACTTCTAAAACCCACAAAAATTAGAGATTTAAGGAAGTGTTCTGGGCAAGCCCCATCACTTGTTTACTTTAGTACTTAGAAAGTTTTTGCAATAAGTCACAGCTGTACCTTCAGAACATAAAGTGGTCGCTTTTCATATGATGATCCAATATATATTTTCTGGAGGAGATCAGAGTGGACTCTCACTACTTCTTCCATCCAATAATATATCTGCAAGGGTGAAGTTAGAAAGTACATCTTCTCTCTATTGTTTTCCTTCGTCCTTGAATGTGGTCTAGACTTAAATTCATTAAACATTCATTAAACTCCCCAAATCCTGCCTCTTTACCTGATGGAAAAAAAATCCTAATAATTCAGCCCACTTACCACTTGCCTGACTCTTATTTCTCTTAAAACAAGCAGTAAGATACAATCACATCATAGTTCAAATATAAGCCCTGAAATTCCTCTTTAGTTCTATTTGGTCAAATTATTATTAATTTCATGCTTTAAATATTTACATGTTAATTTTGGGACTTCATTTTGCTTTTGTATTGACTGCCTTTGAATGGAAGTTTGTGGCAATACATGTATGAAAGATTTGTCTGGTGCTTCTTTCTCTATGAAAGCATTACAATAAATAAACCTCTCAATTGTTGAGGAATACAATGGTAATTATTACCTGTTGATGATTTCTTTCCAAAAAAAAGAAAAAATTCACCCTTTGAATCTACAGATGTTTGCAACAAAAATATCTTACTTCTTTCATTGAATGGTAGTTTTCATAATACGAAGAAGATCTACGTGGGTTGACTGTGTCATTGACTGTCTGTTTTTCAATAAGTTCTTGAACATCTCCCATCAAGACTCTGAATAATAAAGGAAGAGCGCAATCTTCTGTTAAATAAATGACAAACAACTTTACAGAAACATTCATGACAACAAATAAAAAAATACATACTTGTGTTGGATGGTCAGTTGCCTTAACTGAGCTTTTGAGCTATTTATGTTGGATGCCCTGACATAGAAATGGACTTCTCTGCCCTTCTTGATGTTTTCAACCACAACAGGTTGCCAGAGAATGACCTATAAAGTTTCCAAAAACATTTTATTTTTTTTTACTGAGGAAAGAAAAAATGTTCTTGCTAACATTTAATAAGCATTTTGAAAATAATCAAAGCATATGTTTTCAATTTAAGAGACCACTCATAACAAGCAGTTTAATGTTCCCTGTGATGTGGTATAGCATTCTGCTACTGCTGGAAATGAAATATGTGTATTTAAGAAATGTTTATAATGACTTCTGCACATAAATTCATAAATCAAGAACAAAGGCAGGAACATAACCTTTTCTGAGACAGCATTTCTAGTATAATAAATATATTTAGCTGGTTATTATGTTACATGTTTTCAAGTCTGCTAAGAGTTATTTTCCCTGAGGGTTTTTGGAGAATTAATGAAGATCAGACCAGTCTTTGTAGTTATTGTATTCTCTGATGACTTTGATCAGGGAGGAAATAAATGCCAGAAGCAGTTTGAATATAAGTCAAGTTGAAGCAGCAATACAGAGATTAGAAATGGGAGAAAAACAAG
Organism: Acanthisitta chloris; assembly: GCF_000695815.1. Classification (NCBI taxonomy): domain Eukaryota; kingdom Metazoa; phylum Chordata; class Aves; order Passeriformes; family Acanthisittidae; genus Acanthisitta; species Acanthisitta chloris. The sequence continues at coordinate 10,138 of NW_008665718.1, forward strand.
AGAATGTGATTCTTCTTGTTAAAATTAAATATTTTACAATAATGAAATCAGAAGCCAACATGTTCGATAAGACTGAAACTTTAGAACCAATACTACAAAAAGATGTAGGGGTGACAGTTAGAAGAAAATTAGGCATGAATTTAGAGTGTGGAAAAGAACAACATAATTCTTGGATGCATTTTTATGGCATCATACAGAATGGAGTCACCAGACAATAGGGTTGGGTTTTTTTTCCTCTCTGGTGCAGTTCCACCAGGAATACTGTATCCAACTTAGGGTGCCATGTTTCCGGGCATGTATCAGCTGTCAGCTGTTTACTTCAGTCATTTCTCAGAGAAAAAATACCTGCACAATCAAACAGAAAACTCATCCACGTTTTTAATGAAGACTTTGAAAAAATAAGTGGTAAAATATTTGGCCCCTGGATATATTACTGCAAAGTGCTATACAAATGGCTGTGCTAGTCTCAATAAAAGCATCTCTGACATTATTGGCAGAGCGGTGGTGGCATCACATGGCTCAGCATTATTTGGAAAGCCCATCCAAGAAGAAAGCTGAATGCTTAGCTCCCCAGCACCGCTGCTCCTGTTGCCCTGGCTAGCCTGCTGTCTGCACTGATGTACCAGTTCAGATTTAGTTTTTCTTTGGTGTAGACATTCTTTGAATTGAGACTAAGGAAAGCTAAGGAACTCTGAATTAACACAGCTGAGATGGTAGAGGAGCAATGAATGAGAGTAAATGGGAAACTTTGATAATGCATATGATTATTTGTACCTTTACCCATCATCAGCAATGATCAATCCTGCCCCAGCAGCACTACAAAAGACTCTTGTAGGTGTTCCTGTGTCTGGATGTTCTGATGAATGCTACATGCAATGTGTGTGCTGTAGGAACAAAGCATTTCCTCTGTTTTACATTTTTGCTTTCCAGCTTTTGCAGGAGTAGCACTTATAATTAGCCTAATAATTCTTCTTGTAAGATGCTAATTTTCAAGTGCTTCTTTTTTTTGCTAGATTGTAAACATTAAAATTTTTTGGGAAGTACTGTTTGTGTCTTCCATTTCCCTTTCCCTCTCCCTTTTTCTTTCCCTTTTTCTTTCCCTTTCCCTTTCCCATTCTGTTTTCTTCTTATAACTTGCCTAGTTTATAGCCATGAGAAAAAAAACTTATAACTTGTTTATAGCCATGAGAAAAAAAATTCAGTCTATAGCCATGATAAAAAAAATTTCCGTTTATAGCCCATGAAAAATGGTTGGTTTGCATATTCACATAAATGACTTGGCCACCACATGCCCTCTCTGCACTGAATGTACTGCAGTTGTTGTTCCTGACTTCTTGGGGCTTCTGTGTGCAAGTGAAGAATTACAGGAGTAAGGAAAAGGTGGAAGAAGGGAGATTTATATTGGTATAGCAAAAGAGATGGATATGTGAATTGACTTGTGAGGGCAGAAAAGAGCAAGAAAGGTTACCATCAGGTTTATAAGAACTTAAGGGAAGAATCAGAAGATGCTAGTGGGGACAGCAGAAGACTAGTGGGATTTTGGAGCGGGCATAAAATGAATAGGAGACAAGAAAGACAGAGAAAGGCTGGGCATGGACACCATTAAAAGCTCTCAATCATGAGAAACACATCCTCAATCATCCTGCAAATTACGTTGGTTGAGGAAATGGTTACACCTTTGTTGCAGAGTGTTGGCTTCAAACTGTGAGGAGGTGATTGGGCAAATGAAGAGGAAGAGGCTTCATTATTTAATTAAAAATACTCTTTTACCTAATGAAAGATAGAAGTAATAATAATTTTAAAAAGTATTGTTATCTTCTAAATGCTACTTCAAGAAAAAAACACAAAAAATCCAGTCCTGATCTTCAAAGGTATGCGAGCCATATAGGTCAAGACATGTTGATGTTTTGCCAATTTTTCAGTGTCTTAATACACAAAATCAATTGCAGAAATATGAGCTCTGATATAATTCATTACTATAACATTATGGAGGGATCTCCTCATGTAAATCAGAAGGCAGCGGAGCAATGAAAACCAAGAATTTGATGAGTTGCTGTATTAGAACAAATGAATGAAAGTGGGACAAATCTTTCTTTGGAAGGAGAAGCAATATTAGGGCACTTTGGGGAAATATTTGGCCTAGAGACCAGAGAGACAGAAGAATCTGTTTACCTCAGTGGAGTTCAGTAAATCCTGAAGGGCTTCAACTTGTTCATCTGTTTGTGGGAGAGCCCACAGAACTTCATCCCTGAAAAACAAGGGTATTTAGTAAAGCACAGGTACTTGGCACAACTGCAGTTCATGCAAAAGTTGAGAAGCAGGCTTGTCCTTTCTCGTCTTCCATGGTTTGGCTGCCATGAACTCAGAGGCAATCCAATAATGAAGATGCTGAGCCCTGTTCCAGCCTCTGCTTCTACCAATCAATAAAATCCACAGAAGAGGTGATGCAGGGCTTGGGTAGCCAATAGCTACTGCTGGATGCTGAGACTGCTCCTGGGAGCTGGCAACAGCACAACAGCCACCAGCCCCAGCTAATCCAGAGTGTAGCAGCACCAGTGGAAAACCTGCTTAGACCAGGAAGAGTCTGTGTCACTGTTCAGCAGAGACATCAGCCCTCCCAGCCTACCAAAAGCCCTCCCAGTTTGGCAAAAGCCAAACATGATGTTTTGTAGATGTGCATTCCTTCTCCAGTTTAGTTTTCCTGATCTCCTCATTTGTGTCCCTCTGCCAGGTATCTTTTCAGTTGATCTGTACAACTGTCCTTCCCACCTTTGCCCAGTAACTTATATTCCCCTCCTACTTGAAAACCTTGGTCTGGACATGCTGTACATGACATGGTGCTTCCTAGCTACTCCATGCCTGACCCCACTATTGGTGATAGAAGCCAAATACACTTGCTGGTAGGAAAAAAATACCACTCTGCACTGTAAATTGAGTCCTGCAAGCCATGTAATTCAAAATTGCATTGGTCAGAAACTTAACATAATTTGTGTGTGCAGAAGAGAGACTCAGGGGAATGTCAGACCCCTATTTCTATTTCATGGGCTGAGGTGGCTCTCAGCCCTCTAATCATGTGGCACTGCATAAACCAGGCACCATGGAAATCCCTGCCAGCCCTGTCTGCAGACTGTCCTGAAAAGAAAGCAAGCAGGGATCTCAAAACTAGTGTTTTCAAGCTGCATAATGTGATTGTCACAACTCGTTGTTGTGACTGATTTCAAGCAGAAACCTGACTGCATCTGGCAACCAGGTGATTCATCTTTACTTTTAGCCAGGCTCCAAGCAATCACTGTTGTTTCTCATGCAGAACCAACGATATGCCAGCCCTATTTTTGCCTCCACCATCATTTGACAGAACATCAAAAAGCAATCAGGGATAAGCAAGTTTGGCAGTTTGCCTATTTCTTTAGGCAAGTGCACTCTGAAGTGTGTGTTTGGGGCTACTTTAAAAGTAAATTTGTCTTCTCATAGCTGTGGAAGTCTTTTCACAGGGGAGACCAGAAAAGGCCTGCTGCATCTGGTTTCATCCTATTATTCCCACAGCCTGAGAGTACCATAATAAGGAAGCTGGTATGGGCTTGTACCCCATCATTTGTTGCACAAATACATCCGCTGAGTGTGGTAATTACTGAACAGGTGGTATCTAGAAGCAATTCCCCTATATCTCTCATGTTAGGACCTGAATACACTGAACAAGTGAATCAAAATTCTGCCCTTGCTCTTGTAGTCATCTTTAATGTGGAGCGTATTAGCAGTCAAAACTATAGTTGTTGGACTTCTCAGTTCTTCTGTTTTGATTTGGCATTATACCCTCTTTCATCTGTCTTCTGCCCCACTCCTGTTACAAAACACCCAGACAAAAGCTCTAATTATTAGCTTTATACCAGTCTCAGAAACAACCCTTCACCCTCAGCTTGCTTGTCCTGCTTCTTGCTCTCATACAGCTGGACACGGTCATCTTGAACACACCTCTTTTCTTTCACTTTCTGTTCTCATGCTCTGCTTCCCTCGTTGCTCTTGGAGTTTGTCCTTGAAAGGATCCCTCTCATTCCCCTCCTCCAACTTTCTCCCAGGGTTCCACTGGGCTCTGTCACTGTTCCCCATCTCTTTTTCCTCTCCTTTTTACCTCTGAGTAAATAGAAGTCCAGCTGCCATCCCTGCACTGCAATGCTGAGGTCTTGCCCTGTAGCTATGACAAAGTGAGTGGGATGTATTACAATTCATTTTTACATGCGTGTGATGTCTTCATCTGACCTTGGCACTGTTTTAATAATGGAACAGACACTTTTAGGGGCCAGTTAACCTGAGCTAATCTAGATGTGTGTGCTAAACTGGAATGAATTGTTACCCAAATGCACATAATTTTCTCCACTAACTGTACAGAAAGGTGAAGGGAACTTGTTCCCACGCAGAGCTGTGAAGAAATCCCATATAGCCATATGAATCCCTTCCAGGGGCCCTGGCCACCATCTCACACATAGACATAAATCTATGCCAGCTTTCTGCAGGAATCTGAGTCATAGTTTCATAGTTTCATAGTATGTTAAGGGGTTGGAATGGACCTTAGAGACTATCTAGTCCTAAACCTCCTGCCATGGGCAGGGACACTTCCCAATAGACCAGGTTGCTCAAGGTTTTATCCAACCTGGATTTGAACACCGTCTCTTCATTCCTTCTCTCCATTGTACTTCTTAGTCACTAGGAAGACTGTCAGCATCACATCACACAGGCCCACAAAAACAAGGCATCAGCATGGATGTGTCCCTCTGTCCTCATAACCTGGCTTTATTTAAAACTTGCACGTCCTTTCTGACTAACAACTCCAGAAGAAAGGCCTCCCTGCTTGTCTCCAGCTGAATGTCTTACCCTGAGTCTAGCAGGTAGGGTCACTAGAGGAGTGCTGCCAGCATCTTCTACTGTTCCTCTGGACCATGTAAGATGTTCATCTGCCTGGAACACAGATGTCTTCCTGTGGACTCTCTGTTCTCCCACCTTGCTGACTCTCAGCCTCCTCACTATTTGAACTGGTTTTGTAGCTGTGGCTGGGAGGGTTAGATTGGAAAATGCCATATTCCTCTGTAAGGGTCAACCAGATATTCAGTATTTTTTTAAAACATGAAATAAATGAACTTCAAGTAACAGAGCAATATTGTTCCACTGAATTCACCTGACATTGTGTTTAGGTGTCCCTCTAACCCTCAAACCTCCATAGCAGTCCACAACAAAATATGATTGCAACTCAAATGGAGATGAAAGGTCCACTTTTTAAGGCATGAACTCAGTAGTGTTCACCTGACACAGATCTGCCACTGGCATGTGGTGCAGAGTCACATAAGGGCTGTGAGACATAATCCACTGTTATTTGTGTAGGTATTTCAGTCCTGGGAACAGGTTGTATTTAAGCATAGGTTGTTCAGCTTGCTTAATACCACCACATGAGGAACTTATCCTTTTAGCTCTGCATATTAGAACACTTCAGGTTTTTAAACCAGCTATACATGTATAAAATAAAAGCACTTTGCCTGTCTTCATCTCTGACATATGTTATCATGTTTTAAGAAAGCATTTGGTTTCAGGGCATTTCTGAAGTTTATCAATAGGTAACAATAAAGCTGCTTCTGAAACATTGTACAAATACCAAATGGTTATTCAAAAATGATTTATGCCTGGAAAAACAATCATAAAAGCTGCTTTGGAAAGAAAACAGATTGTTAGCACTTTCTGAAATGGTTTCTCTTTCTACCTCAAGAAGTAATTCATTTAAGATCTTGTTTTAAGGCAAATGAAGCAAATGATTTTTTCTCATTAAGTTTCAGAATGTCCTTTATTGGCATTCAAAAGCACTGAATGAACAGAATTGATTTGCACTTAGACTGAAAAGAATAGTTTTAATATGATTAAAAACACAGGATTTATGGATGCAAAGAAGACTTAAAATAATTTCATTCCCTCCACCACCTATATGTTAAATTGAACCGCATATCCAATTACAAGGGCAATAAATAAATGTCAACCTTTGCCAAATGTTTTCTTATGCAACTTGGAATTATTTTGCCTCAATACTTTCTCTGTCCAATTCACCACACACTGAGAGCCCAGTAGCATCAGCAGGTATTTACCTTGGAAGAGTGAAGACATGCTTCTCTTGAATCCAGATAAATAGGGTAAAAAAGAGCAGGTAGAACTTCATCTTCATGGCATCTACAATGAAACTAAATGCAATTGCAAAGCTGAGGGTTCAGGTCCCACATTATTGATTTTAAAAATGTTATTTAAAGAGTGGTTAAAATTTAATACTGCCTCCCACCACAACCCCAGGCTCTGGTGGCTAAGTCAATATGACAGACCTCCCTGAGGAGGTCCTGCTTGTATTGGTGTTGTCCATGTATGAGAGGATAAAATACGTTTTGGACATTTTTGTATTGACAAGTCACTTTGTCATCTCAGCCGTTGTGTTACTTCATTGTGGCTGTGAACCACAGACATAAGAGAAAACACTAAGCCAAAGTTTTTGTGATCCTCTAATATTTGTGGAGGTCCAGCAGTGTGCTCTGCATTCAGCACTCCTGTAACACATTGCAGCCAAGCATGAAGCTGGGTGAGAGCAATCAAAGTGAGGTGATTAAGTCCAAATAGAAAATCCTGACCAGGAAAGCTTCTTTTGCTGGTGTTTACTAGCAAGGAAAGCAAGGAGCAAGTGGGATGTGTGTTTCTGTGGTGTTCTGATATCTGTGTATTTTCCATATGTTATACTGGATTAGCTTTTCAAGAAAAACTACAAGTCACTATTCATCTCATTATTATTAATTTTCACATTCCCCAAAATTTGCTTCCCATGTTTCTATCCACAGTTGTCCAGACAGGACATGCTGAAAAGCTGTATGAATTTAACATGTCCAGAATAGATGATCTCCATCTATGTTCTGTGCTTGAACAGTAAACCCAAACTTGACTAAGACACAGCTTATTATCATGGTCCAAGTCCTCTTCTTCCATGCACCCACGTAACTGTTCCAGTCATGATGCTTGTTAGAAAACACACCAATAGCAGTCTTATGAGGAGGAATATGGCTCCTTTACATCTCCAGCATCAGATCCACCCTAATATTAGCTCCTGGCTGTGCATGTTGTTGTATAGGTGCAGAATGAGGGAATCACACTTGTTGTCTGATACAAAGTTTTTCAGGTAAGTGATCCCCAGAAATTCAAATGTAGACCTGGTTATTTTTTTCCCCGTTATTCTTTTCCATGAGGGTAGACATGTCTTCAGAAGCCCATGAGCTAAGTTTTAGATAACTGAAGTCAGCAGAGCTGATTCATGCTCTCCAGTGAGTATCCTGGTGTTTATGCCTCTGTGAAAATACACCAACACAGAAAATCCCCAAACTGGAGTTAAGAACAAACCAGATGGCAAAGGGAAAGAAAAAAAAAAAGAAAAAGAAAAAGAAAAAGAAAAAGAAAAAGAAAAAGAAAAAGAAAAAGAAAAAGAAAAAACTAGAACAAGAAGAGTTCAGTCTTCCCCAGTAATCTTCTGACACCTTGCCTAGATTTTTTAGCTCCTATTGCATCTTTTCTAGATGTTGTTCAAACAAATAGGAAGTTCTGGTAAGGGACAGAAGCTGTTTCTGGCAAGGGCACTGGACAGTGCTCTGCCACAGGGGTTGATTTTTAAGCCAGTGGTTCAGATGTTCTTTCCTCGTGTAGGCAGAAGGAAGCTGCCAGCAGAGGCTAAAATACAGGAGACAAAACTTGATCATCCAGATACACTTTTTTTTGGAAATGTCTGATATACAGATATGAAGAAAAATTTGATCTACTGAGATAGATTTAACAGAAGAGATTGAAAAGCTGATGGAGCTCGATTGCTGGTATTGAAGGAAAGAGGAGGATCATATTTCTACATGTCTTGAAGTGTTAATTAAACACGAAAAGGGAAAGACTCTGCACAGGTTAAAACACAATAAATGGAAAAGTAAATGTAGGATGAAAGATCAAGAAATTAAAAAGAAAAGAAAATGGAAGATGTGACTATCCAGGAGGAAAAATGTATATGCCCATGCCTCTTGCTTATCTGAAAGCCTCAGAGATCTCACAGCTTAAGGTAGGACACAAACCCTTTGCCTCTCAAACATGTACAGGACATTGTTTATTTGGATCTATCATCAGTCTCCTTTTTTATCTTCTATAGTCAACATCCTCCTCATCAGTTTTTGCCGTTGTCTTTGGGTGACTAAATGGCACCTCCACACCTGCTGGAACTCCTAGCTCCACCCCAGCACCACCACCCCAGCACCCGCAGCCAAACTCTTTGAATCTGGTCAGCTGATTTCCATAAGTGGGCCGATTTCCAAAAGCATGGAGGTTCCCACTGCAAAGATATTTGTGGTTTGACACACTTCATGCACAAAGGCAATTTATGTGGCAGTTCAGTCTCTGAGCAGGACAGATTTCCTTTCTTGATAGGATCTATTTACACTGTGTTGCTGTGGTTTGTTCTAATGAGCAACCAGCTATACACTGATTACCCCCAAATCCTTGTGAGCTGCTGAAGAGTGCTCTAGCTATGCCCAGGCAGAACAGCAGTTGAAAAAACCCTACTGGATAGAAAGTGTTGGGAATGCATTGAGGCACCAAACTTAAGCATTAACTGCCCTGTTTTCAGACAGCTGTTAATGGTTATCATTTGTCCTTTGACTTATATTGACATTCCCCCTATCTGCTCATCTCATCTGCTTAGGAAAAGAGAATCATCTCTAACATTAGCCCTTGCCACTGCAGATTGCTATACCTGAGCAAGTCATCTCGAGCTGCTTGCATAGGCACTGCAGAGAGGTGGGCACTTTTGGGAAGCAATTAATCTGTGACCTCCTGTGGAGGTCAGAGGGTAATGAACCACCTCGTCCTATTCATGACCGGAGCTGGGGTGACTTGTTTGGAGGTTGCTTGCTTGCTTTTTCCCTGGAGAAGTGATGGAATGTCTCATTCTGGAGGCCATCTCTACCCACATGGAAGGCTAAAAGGTGGTCAGGAGTAGTCAGTATGGGTTCACTAAAGCTAAGTCATGTTTGACCAACCTGATTACCTTCTATGATGAAACAACTACCTGGATGGATGAAGGGAGAGCAGTGGACATTGTCTACCTTTACTTCAGCAAGGCTTTTGACACTGTGTCCCACAGCATCCTCTTCAGGAAACTTAAGAAGTGTGAGTTGGACGAGTGGACAGTAAAGTGGATTGAGAACTGGCTGAGCAGCAGATCCCAAAGAGTTGTGATCAGTGACACAGGGTCTAGTTGAAGCCCTGTCACTAGTGGTGCCCCCCAGGGTTCTATACTGGGCCCAGTATTGTTCAACTTATTCATCAATCACTTGTGGGAGGGGACAGAGTTACCTTCTCAGCAAGTTTGCTGATGATACAAAACTGGGAGGAGTGCCTGATACCTCAGAGGGCTGTGCTGCCCTTCAGAGGGACCTCAATAGATTGGAGAGATGGGCAGAGGAGAACCAACTGAAATTCAACAAGGGCAAGTGTGGAGTCCTGCACCTAGGGAGTAATAACCCCAAGCACCAGTACAGGTTGGACCTGCTGGAGAGCAGCTCTGCAGAGAAGGACTTGGGGGTCCTGGTGGACTATAACCTGTCCATGAGTCAACAGTGTGCCCTTGTGGCTAAGAAGGCCAATGGAATCCTGGGATGCATTAAGAAAAATGTTGCCAGCAGGTCGAGGGAGGTGATCTTGCCTCTCTACTCAGCGCTTGTGAGGCCACACCTGGAGTATTGTGTCCAGTTCTGGGCTCCTCAGTACAAGAAGGACATGGAGCTCCCGGAGTGGGTCCAACAGAGGGCAATGAAGATGACTAAGGGACTGGAGCACCTCACTTATGAGGTGAGGTGAGGTCCCTCACTCTGAGGAAGCTGGGCCTGTTCAGTCTTGGGAAGAGATGACTGAGAGGGACCTCATTAATGTGTACAGGTACATGAACGGAAGGTGCCAAGATGATGGAGCCAGACTCTTCTCAGTGGTGGAAACCAATAAAACAAGAGGTAACGGGCAAAAACCGATGCACAGGAAGTTCCACCTGAATATGAAGAAGAACTTTACTCTGCAGTCACTGGGCACTGGAACAGATTGCTCAGAGAGGTGGATTCTCCCTCATTGAAGGTATTTAAGAACCATCTGGATGCAATCCTGAGCCATGTGCTCTAGGGTGGTCCTGCTTGCATAGGGAGGTTGGTCCAGATGACCCACTGTGGCTCCTTCCAGCCTAACTGATGAGTCTGTGAGGTCAGAGGCTGTTTGTTTCAGTGTATCCCATGGATTCTATCTCCCTCCCTCAGCTTGAACACTTCAGGTCCTTATTATGGTCATAAGCAATATGAAGTGTTCCAGGCTACAAAAGTCATCAATTAAGACTTACTTGCTCTACCTACAGCAGTAAATTGTTTAATAACCTTCAAGAATTTCTGAAAACCTGGGAGGTATTTCACAGATAATCTGGGAATAAAAATGCAGTCTTAAAAAACATGTGAAGGGCAACCTTTTAAAAAAAAACAAAAGAGTTAACCAAAACATTTCATTTTGATAATTTGTATTGTTGTTTGATTTTTTTTTACTACGGCTTTTTAATAATTTTATTGACACTTGCATTTATATGCTCTGGTTTTTAAGACCTGGAGGAAATGAGATCAAATTTGGAAACTGTTTTAAGGGGAGATTTAGTAATTTGAATCCTCCTTTCTTGAACTTTTCTCTAATTGGGAAATTCATCAAAACTGATCCTTTCCAGCAAGCCTTTTCACTTCTGCTGAGTCAGCATTCTCTGGTGAAGAGCTGCTTGATCAAAAGCTTTGAGCTCAAAGGTTTTGCTGCATTTGGATTAATTATTCCTTCTCCATTGGGTAGACCATGGGCTATGCTGATCTGGTGCTTCTAAGTGTTACCATAGCAGGTGTGACCAGAAGCCTTGCAGTAGTGGGGCACAGTTTCATTTGTATTGGTTTCTGTTAACTTTTAGAGTGGTGTGGGAAATGCACAGGCTTTTACTTAAAAAGGGATGAGCAGGTCCTAGTTTTCAGAGCAGATAATTAACAAAGTAGTCTCTTAATTTCTTTGTTGAAAATTATGCATCTGGGAATTAGGACTGGCAGTATATGTAGCCTCCTGATGCCATTATTATATTGCTTTTGAAAGTATAATCACACTTAAAAGGAAATTCTAAAGAGATGTTTCCACTCTTTTGGCTGAATGCTGTCTTCCCTCTCCACTTTCACATGGGGTAACACCAGTGTTCTCTGGACACAGCATAGATGTGGTACCTCACTCAGACCAGGCTTTGAAACACCTTTGTATGGTGGTTTAAGATGTCAATACCGAAAAAGCAGAAGAGGCCAGGGACCCATGTCCCTGCTAAGACAGGGTATCTGTAATTGCTCAAGCACCCTCTGCACCAGCATATGCCAAGATGCTGGGCTGTGCCTGGCCATCATGCTGGGCTGCTGCAGCTGCTTTTGTTGGTGAAAGAGAGCCAGACCCCAGAAAGGGGTCAGATAAAACAAGTCAAAGGAGGAACTTCTTCAACTGCTGGAGCCAGCAATCTCGAGCAGTTGCAGCTGTGCCATTGAGTAATCTCCAGTGACTCCCATCAATGGCACCCTTGGCTTTCAGCAACCAAGTCTCATGAGAGTTCTTTTAAACTCAACCAGGACCTAAGTGAGACTATCCTCTTTGATCCTGGAGCTTGCACAGTGTCCAGCAGCAGGATTTGTAATAATATGTCTCATCCTGCACTGGATTCTCAGGTCTGAATCTGTATTTCAGTGTGTGCTAAAGCCCATGCTAGGCTGATGCTGTCTGTAACAGTAAACCTGCTAACAAGCACACAGAAGAGGTAGGAGGAGGGGACGTCAGCTGTTGTCAGCAGCCACATCCCTCAGATCCTTTTCCTTGTTTGGGATTAGCATAGTCTGTTATTGTTTTGATCCTCCAGACTCTTCTTGTTTCCAGTTAATCAGGGAGTCCCTTCAGGGATGGGTAATCATGCTGATGCATCCATGTGACTGAAGAAGAACATAAAAGCCAAGTGAGTCTGTGTTGTCCTGCTTGGTTCTTTAAATTCAGCTTCAAGTGCAAAATAAACCCTGAAAAATGTTTATAGGCTTTTGCCCTTTTTTTGTGTGTGTGTTAGCAGTACTTATGGTACCAAAAGTAACCAGTTAGCATCCTTCCTGTGTGAGGCAAAAGATGACTAAAATCTAACTAAACTCTGATCTCTGTTGCTTATTGTGCAATGCAGCTGAGTGCTGTTGCTTGTGAACCACACAAGGATGCAATTAGTTTAACAGCTCTTTATTATGAATGCAGCAGAACAGAATTAGAACTCAATTTACAAGTCCCCCTTTCAAACCCATTCAGCCGTTAAGGCCGCATCATCTTTCAGTTTTCCAAGGCATATAATTGATAAATGATTTCTCCCTGCACACCTCAGCTCCTCATCTTTATTCATGAACCAATTAATCTCTTTAGGACACCATGATCATTTACATACATGGCCAATGTCACCAACCTCTGTCATTTCATTCTGGAAACAATATTGCAGCCCATGAAACCACCAGGAGGGGAAAATCTGTACTATATCTAAATCTCTGTGGTTCTGGCATTTCTCCCTCACATCATTCTCAAATATAAAAATCAGATGCTACTTGTGCTAGAAGAATGATGGGTTAACCTGGGAGGAAACAGACCTCTTGTCCCTGGGTGAGTTCTGTACAGGTAGGCAATATGTTTCAATCATGGCTGATAGGTATGAGTGAGCAGAGGCTGAAAATACATGTTCACTTGGAGTTTCTGAAGACTTGGTTATGCCAACCTACTTTATTATTTTTTTTTAATTTTACTCTCTGCTGGTTGGATTTCTAGGGTCAGCCAAGAGTAGTAGTGGTGTATGTGTGTTTTGAGTAAGCGATGAGGTGTCTGTACTGGTTGAACACTTTCCTCATGAGCTCTGAGGTCTATTACCAACTATCACCCAAACAACATGTTGTCAAGTGATTCATGTTTTCTTTTTTGCCAGTACATACTGATTTATTTGCCAGTGTCTTAACAAGAAGCTCTTGCAAAGCAAGTTGAATTTTGTTAAACAAAGGATACCAGAGAGCCACAAGGACACTCCATGCAGAACTACTGAGAGCTTGAGGAAGGTGCTCCAAGTGCCACCTACAGAGAGCACACTTTTGCCAAGGTGCATGTGAATGCATGCACACCTATCTCCCTCTCTGTGTACAGAGGTTATGTGTGTACATATCCAGAATGCAATTAGCCCTGAAGCAGTGATGCATTCTGCCTGGTACAACAGTATTTTGTGTTCTCTACACTCCTTGCACTTGCTCACATTTCTTGCATGGCATCTGGCAGAGGTTGGTGGAGTGGGCTCTTCCTTTGGAGTTTTTGGGGAATGCTGGGACCTGTTTGAGGATGCTGGTGAAGAGAAACTCCATAGAGCAAAGCTCCTGCCCTCTTTTGTTCACTCTCACACTCATCCCGTGCTGACCAGCAGTCTGTGCAAGCAGATCCACACTGCAGAGACAGCAGTTGTGAACAGCTCTGTACATCCAAATACTCACTTGACTTTTCTTCTATCCATCCAGGGATAGGGAAGGGGAGAGGTGAGCTGAGTGAGAGAGTGAGGAGTGCACCCTCAATGTTGCCGTTGCAAACCCACAGCAAAACTGTGACTCCATGGAATGGCTACTCCAGCCCAGCATGGTGCAACAGCTCTAGCAGGTGAGGTGAGCTGAAAGCTTCTGCACTCTGCATCCAAGGACCATACTCTGAAAGCCCTGTGATTACTGTTTGGGGTGTCATTTCCAAACCTTTAGGAGGTCAGTGTAGGCTAGATAGGGATTTCTGTCACAGTGCTCAGTATCTCCCTGCCCAGAGCTTGTATGAGAACTGTGGAGTGAAACAACCTTATGAGAATTTGTTCCTCTACTAAGCTCAAAGCCTCTGAGTGCTCCCAAATGGATGCCACCAGGTCAGCAGCGGCTGAACACGTGTTCCCATGAGTTGTAAAGCTTGACAAGCCAAGGAGGCTTCTGAGAGTCCAGGTCCCATTAGCACAGTTCACAACCTCTAAAATTAGCAGAACATGTATTTCTAGAATCTGGCTCCAACAGCAAATTTGGGAACTTTTGAGAAGCACTTGGCTGTTCTGCAAGGTCTGATCACCACATGGGTAGCATCACCCAGTGTGGGTCTGGGAAGTATTATGGGACACTGTGGCCACATTTCTCTAAAGTCAAGTGTGATTTGACAGTGCAGCAAGCAGTGGAAGTAGGGCTGGAGGGCAGGGCCTGCATCTGTCCTCAGGGATCTCTCTTACTTTTAACTGCCAATTGAGCCTTTCACAGGCACATTATTTAACCACAGGATGGTTTCACTAGCACCTGAGCAAGCACAGATCTTGAGGACAAGGCACGGGGAGGCTGATGCTCCTAAGACATCCATCACCTCTCAGATGTACAGGGTGTTATGCTCCAGGGCTGCAAAATCAAAGGAGGGTACATTGCTGAGGGGTTGGTCAGAAGTTATCTCCTCACCTCAATGACAAACCAACACATGCTCTGAACTGTTTGGTTTGCTTAACTGCAGTGAAGAATGAGGACAACTTCATAGGCTGCCAGAGATGCCTGGAGATGGGACATTGCTTTTCTGCTTGCATGAATCAAAGCAGCACCATGGATGTCAATCACCTGCTAGGAGATATTCCAAGTGGATGTGTGGGGTTACTCTCCATGCTTTGTGCACTTACAGATACTCATTGCTGTATTCCTTTAGTCCTTAACAAATGCACTAAACGAGTGCCTGTCCTGAGGCAGTTCAGAGCATCTGTGCATGATCATTTATGTAGCTTTCTGCTCTTTTCACAGATTTCAGACATAGCATTAGCTGGGAGCACATGATCTGTGTGAATTCTGGCCTTTTTCAGCTTTGGACAATTTGTCATTGATCTGTAATAGTAACAGTAGTTTGCATACCGGGAACAAATTACATTTCCCATAAAGCACTGCTGCCTTTAAAAAGTTATCAGAGCACCAAAAGTAAATAAGATGCAGTGAAAAGCAATGCTTTAAAAATAAAGCCATTTGACTTAATGAGAACTAAGTCTCAGAGCTCTGTGTTATGTTCTGAGCAGCAAATGAATTGTCAGAGGAATGACACAGTTTTCCTGGTGGTAGAAGAGAACCTCCACTGAATACTGATTGACATAAAAATTTAAAAAACAAAAGAGAACATTATGAAGTGATGTTGGTCCTAATTCAGTGTTTTCCCACACCAAGCTGTACAAAGTCCACAGATGTCACCTTACCAGTACACAGAGCTCCTCTGTTTCGTATCCTTCTTAATGAACAGCTTCTTAGGTTTGTGGAGAAATTTTAGCTCCTATGGTGCTCACCACACAGCAGTTAAGGAGTGTCAGGCACTTAGTGGTGCTACTTTCTGCTGCTTGCCTTGTCTGCTTGCCTGAAAAGCACTGAACTTAAGTGGCTGAGAAGCCTGAAGGAAAATGCTCCAAAATTCTTGACAAGTCTGTACTTCAGATGGTAGAGAAGGCTGCCAGAAGCATCAGAAGATAGAGAGCTGGAGTCACATTAGCAACTGAGCACATGGGTTTGCAAGATCAGAGGCACCAGGATCCATTTCTCCATCAAGCTGAAAGCAGCAGTAGGTGAGTACTTGCTGTAGGATCCGTGCTGATCATGTGCTTTTTGCAACCAGGGTCCTATTTTCCAAGCAGAAATCAGATCAAAGCTGCTGCTCAGTTAGGTAGCAATGGACACCAAGACCTGAAGTTTGTGATTAGGCTCACAACATAATTAAGCTGCATTCAGAAGGATGAGTGATGCTGGGATGGGGTTTTGGTTCATTTATAACTCTGGAAGAAGTAGAAATAGAACTTTATCTGTGCAAGAGCACAGCAGCCAGCCATACTGCTTGCTGTCCCCTTTCTAAGGCCAGAACAGATGATTTCTAGCTAGGATAGATGATTTACTAGAAGGTGTAAAATCCTCATCATACACCTAATTATGCTTTACTACACTATGGGGGGATATTTCCTTCTGAGTCCATCTGGTGATCAGACTGTACCCTGAAGCATGTGGATTGATTGCCCTCATGGTTTTTTTTCTCCTAGTTAGTCTAACTGCTGATGCTTTATTTTTATTCGTATGAATGTCTAAGCCTTTTTGAAGCATTGAAAATTATGATTAATTGTGCAATGAAAATCAATAATGGAAACGCTTACAAAGCCAGCTTGATTTGGGAGTGAATCCCAAAGACAGCTGCTTTCTCTAAGAGTGATGGGAAAAGTTGGAGAAAAGCAACAGCAAAAAATTCCAGATCCTAGTGAGATTTTTTTGATGATGTTTGTCATGGGTTTAACCCCTTTGGCATCTGTTGGGAGCTTTATTACAGGCTGCTATTACCAATTCATGGAAGCAAAACCTCAAGTCCATGAAATAAACAAGAATACCCAATTAAACAGAGACACACTGAAAAGTGAAAATATTTATACTCCTGTGTCAGAATGCAGCTATTCCCACACCTCCAGGGCCATGACAGATTCATTTTTCAAGGGAGATTCCAGAGATAGGGATGAAGATCTGGTAAGGCATTTCCTATAGTATCCCTGCCAGCAGTACTTACTCCCTTTCACACACTGGCAGGTGTTTGTGTTTTGCCTAGGGTTAAATTTCCAATTTTTTTTCCGTTTCCCAGCGGAGAGCACTGTCGCAGCTCACGCATGCCAGTCTAGAACTCTAGCCGGAGCGAGTGCCATCTCGTGGTTAGCTCTCCGCCTGCGCTGGCCGGGGCTGGTCCAGGCTCTCACCGCTGCATGCAGCAGCTTGGGGCTCGGAGATAAAAAGCAGCTTGGGGGCAGGGGATGAGCAACGGGGAAGGCTGTGTGGCTCCAGTGCTGGGATGCTGAGGAGGAGGAAAAGCAGCTCCTTTCGGAAAACATGCTTCAAATAACTGCATACATCACCTGGCCCCTCTCCAGAGCCTGAGGTAGAGGCAGGTTTCAATCTCCAGGCTCCCTGAAGTCCTACATCTTGCCTAGTGGAAACACATGATGTGTTAAAGCCTCCTCGCCCTGTCTCTCTCATCAGGCTCCTCTAAACATCCTACTCCTGTGCAAAAAACCTGAGTAGCTGAGGGCTGGTGTATGGGCAGTGCCTGAAAATCCCTTCTGCTTTCTGGGAATAGCAAGTGCCAGCATTCATTTGGGACCAGGAGAAAAGCCACCCCTCTGACCCTGGTAGTGCTACCATTTTTCATCTGGCATGACTGCCCCCGAGTCTGGGGTGAGGGCATCTCGCTGAGACAGACTACCCAGAGCAGGGCTGTCTTTCAGGCAGGATTACCTGTCCCTCTCAGATCTAAGCCATCTATCTATGTCCCCTGCAATTTGTGAACATACGTACATGCAACACACACAAAACACATTGTCATCCCACCCGAGAGAAGTGCTGCAGTCACAGTTTCTGCCTGCAGTTTCGTCTCTCTGATTCACCTCTGCAGGACTCACAAGTCAGTCATAAGGGGAGAGCACTGCCTTTTTGGTGCAACCTCTCTTCTCTGGCAACAGGGGGTCCTACACTCAAAAAGAGGAGCAGATGCATAGGGGCCATGGTCTAGTAATTCCCCCTTGCTGGGCAATAAACTGGTGTGTTGTCTTCATCGTATAATACTTGAGATATTCTCCTCCTCTGCCAGCACTGGGAAATACTGTGACGAGACAGAATGGGCCTTAGGATGCTGTACCTTTCCCACCCTGTATTAAATACATAGGTTAATGAGAGGATCCTGATCAGGTTCAGGATCTAGCCATTACGACATAAACAAAGCAGAATATTTGCATTACAGAATGCCTAAAGAAGCAACACTTATGGGTACATGAGCAAGGGAAGAGAATGATGGGCATTGCACCAAATGGGGAAAATCATACTGCGGGTCCAGCCTCACAGTGTCCCATCTTTGGCAGTGTCTCAGAGTGGCATACTTAGGAATGACCTAGGAAAGAATTCTTCCCACTTTCTGTAATCTGTGGTTTCAATAACAATACAGAAGACACATCCTTAGTGAATCCACATATTATTTTTAAAATCTGTCCCTATTTCAGCTCTATGATACACACTTCTCCATTAGCACACACACTACTGAAAGCAAAGACTACACATTTGGCTTTCTAGAACATTTTATTGGGAGAGACTTCTCATGTCATTGAATATTGGTTCTTTATTAAGGCAGTTCTGAAGGGCTGAAGGAGAGGGAGGGGCAGAACGGAGACTGTGTCAATGGGATTGCATTAAGGCAAAATTCCCTCCTTCTGCATTTCACCACAGTAAAATCCACGTAAAGGCCAAAACAGTAAATGTCTCATGCCAAGGAAGAGATTCAGTGCAAATATATCCCACTGACTATCCACAGGCAGGGCTGGGTCCTCAACTGAGGCAAATTGACAGTGCCTTGTTACCTGCAAATCTAAGCTGATTTAGCTCCATTGAGGATCCTAGCCTGGGTTCAGGGGAGCATTTTAGTATGTGTTTTATATGCAAGCACAGATTTAAATGCTCTCCTGAATCAGAGCCACGGCCCCTTGAGTGCAAGTCTGTGAAGTTAACAGTTTAATTTTGATTGACTACATAAATATGTCATCTGCATCCCTTTGGTTCACATCTTATTGTATTGCTACTAACTGAGTACATTCTCTTAGTTTCTGTATCATGGTTTTCACTTTAATCATGCTTTGCATTCTATTTATGTTTTTCCATTAATATGACAAAAAATGAATTATCCTCTGGAGATTATTTCTTGCAAAGGTTCCAGAGTCTGGGTGTTCTTGGAGGACCAGGCTGCAGTATGTTTTTTTCAGTGAGCAGTAATGTTACCTGTGAGTAATGTCACTGAAGACAGAGGCATAACTTGCAGGGAAAAGTATTGCTCAGTTCACAAACCAGCAACACATCACAGTCAACAAACACCTCTCTTTCCAGAAGAATTTCCTAAGAGGATCCTACCATTCCAAAAATATAGTCACTAATACTTGCATTGGCTTAAGGAAACTCCTTTTGTTATCCCAGGTGCAAAGTGAAGGCAAGTATGGCAGAAATGCTACAAAAAGCATGACGACATTTTCAGGCAGAAGCAGTGTATAACATTTCATAGTCCCAAAAGCTGTCTGTACCTCCCAAGATAAAGGTCTCCAGGTGACCTCTGACAGAAAACCCTGGTACCCATTAATAAAAGGATATGTTTAGGCCTCAGTATCGAAAACTTATGTCTAGCAAAGTGGAAAATAAGGCAAAGAAATCAAGCACATATTACCATTCAAAACAAAGTATTTCCTGGATACACATGAATACATGACTTCTGTATGATCTGGGACCATGTGTAACATTCATGCCTTAAAAGCATGAGCACCCTGCATATTTCTTTGATACAGAGAAGAGCATCCAGTTTGAGGGAATCTAAAGGGTGAATAACAGGCTTCAGTACAAGTCTTTTGTGCTTTAAACCTTCTTCATTCCTTTTCCCATAAGGCAAGCGAACACTGTCATGACCATTTTGGGTTTTACTTCAACCAGGTCTTCTGGAAGGGCATAGACTCTTGCTCCAATTTTTCTTGCCATAGAGATGGCGTATCTGCATTGTAGGGGGAAAAAAAAGGGGGGAAAAAAGGACATAAATTAGTGCAGTAGCATCAATTTTCCCTTTGTCAAGAGGTGCTTTACATGATCAATACCAGAGTGAGTTAGGAACTTTCTTACTGATTCACCAAAGTTAAACAGGTTCATAAAGAACTACATTTTCTAGTAAAAGATAGAGTGCATTCCCTGATGGTTAGAGCACTGATTACCTGCAGGATGGGAGACTGCAGGTCAAATTCTGGTATGAAACATTTAGTCTCTGATCACCTGAAAGATTATCCTCACAACCAGCCATTCCAGTCTTACTCCCCCTTGATCTCTGAGTCAGCTGAGATCAATGTTGTTGGAAATCAACATTCGGGGACTTTTGTTTCAGTCATACCCAAAATGTGCAAGTTGACATTCCCAGCTCCCTGCTCAGAGTGCACTGTTGCACAGCTACTGGCTGTTCTCCAGTGGGTTTGTCTCTTCACTCTATTTTTTCATTAAGAAAGCTAGAAAACCCCATGTTCTTCTCACTGCAGAGCACATACATTTATGACATTCTCCCAAAAATGCAGAAAAACATCAGGGGAGCGGGACGGTTGGGGGTGGGAAATGAGGAAAAGAACAGCGGAGGACTGGAGAAAATAAGTACAGAGAAAAGCACACATAGGATTGCAATGAAAGAAAGAGAACAGATGGTAGGAAATGGAAGAGAAAAAGAACAGTGGGGAAAGTAATTTAAAAAATGATGGCAGCTCTGATTGCCTTATAATCATCCTTTTCTCTTTTGTAGTTACCACATAGCAAAGGAGAAGTTACTGACAATGTATAACTCTGAAAGGAAACTGCCCCAAGAATTGACTCTCAGCTAGGAAATCATATGCGTTCAAGTAAAAAAGAAAAATCAATATCCACATCCACAGAACCAGTTTTTCAGGCATGACTTCTGTTCTTCCCTTTCTCTCTTAAATACACCCTTGTTCCACCTTTATGTGACCAAAGAGTCATCATGACCTCTAATCACTGTTTTCCATGGCTCACGTTGTTGGCATTGTTCCCTGATCTCTGAAAGAATTTTAAATTTAATACGAGAGAATAGGAGCTTGTGAAGCCAAGTGATTTTGATCCCTTCAAGGGATTTATAAAGCAGGAATTACAACATTACACACTTCATTTCCATTAATAGTCTCTTTACTGCCTAATTCCTAGCCTTTATGCTTCTATCTCTTGTGGTATTTCTCAACTGAGGTTGTGCCAGATGAGAATGACAGCAGAGCAGTTTTCAAAGACAGAATTAGGTAAGCCTGAGCAGGTAACGCATGTTGAGTGTCATTTGGCATGAACTTACTTAGCATTATTTAGTTTCTCCTCATCATTCAGATCCTCTGTTTTCAAGAGGTCATACTTGATTGATCCTGGTTGAATGGCATCAATGAGATCCAGAACTGGCATGCTGGTGCTGATTTTGCTATCCTGCATGGATGAAAAATAAAATTAGATGCAAGAACAGGATGACAGATCTCCCACAAAGCCAGAGTCTAGATTCATGAGCAATGGACAGTTCAGTCAAATACCATTTAGACCTTCACAAAGGGCTGCTTAGAATAATTTTTTATCTAAGGCAGACAAGAACATTTTTAAGGATCTTTTTTTACCCAATAGATGAGGCATCATAGAATTGCTTAGGTTGAAAAAATCTTTTAAGATCAAGTCCACCTTTAACCTAGCACTTACAAGTCCACCACTAAATCATGTCCCTAAGCACCACATCTACACATCTTTTAAATCCTTCAGGGATGGTGACTCAACCACTTTACTGGCACTTTTGAAGCAAGCCAGGATGCCACTGGCCTTCTTGGCCACCTGGGCACACTGCTGGCTCATATTCTGCCTGCTGTCGACCAGCACCTCCAGGTTCTTTTCCACTGGACCTTTCCAGCCACTCTTCCCCCAGCCTTTAGCACTGCATGATGTTGTTGTGACCCAAGGGCAGGACTTGGCACTTCACCCTGTTAAATCTTATACAATTGGTCTTAACCCATCAATCCAGCCTGTCCAGATCCCTCTGCAGAGCCTTCCTGCCCTTCAGTTGATCAGCACTCCCACCCAACTTGGTGTCCTCTGCAAACTGCACTTGTTCACCTTGTCCAGACCAATAATAAAGATGTTAAACAGGACCAACCCTACAACCGAGCCTTGGAGAACCCCACTAGTGACCAGACACCAGCTGGATGTAATTCCATTTACTACCACTCTCTGGACCTGGCTATCCAGCCAGTTTTTTACCTAGCGAACAGTGCACCCATCCAATCCATGAGCAGCCAGTTTCTCCAGGAGAATGTTGTGGAAAACCCTGTCAAAGGCTTTATTAAAGTCCAGGTAGACAACATTCACAGCCTTTCCCCTCATCCACTAAGCAGGTCACATTGTCATAGAATACAATGTCATTAAAGCAAAAGATGGGATGTAGGGATAGTGAATTGGCTTCATGTGGGGAGATGACACTGATACACATCTATTGATGGGAGGTGAGAGGGGGACCAGCTGTGTGATTCCTGAGCTTGTTATATGAAGTTTGATTAATCTGTTTTTGCCTGGTGCAAACTGCTGATTTATATCCACTGAGTGTTCCCTAGCTTGGGAAGCATTGTAGATACTTTAGCCGAATTGGAAGCTCTCTAGAATTGATCCATCTCTGTGTTTATATGGCATCTTGCCAAATAAGGCAAGGTACCCCTGAATGGTACTACCAGATTAGAAACATATTGTTATTGTTCATTTTAATACTGTCATTTGTAATTGCCAGTGTTTCATAACCAACAGCACAGTGTTTCTTGCTTAATTCCAGTCATCATTCCTGGCTCCATACTTTGATTTCCTCCATCAAACTGGAATTCAAGATGCTTCCTGTTATGTCCATGTCATGTTTCTATTGCCTTTTCATAATAAACTCCCTTGAATAAACTCTGTGTATCTGAACATGCCTTTAAAAGGGAATGAAAAATAATCAAACTATGTAGTTAGTTATATCATAATGTGGAGTGCATGTGTATGTGCATATATATGTCTACTTCTATATACAGGCAACGTATATAACATACACACAAACACACTGAACAAGAGATTCCTAAGCAGAGACTTCTAACAAAAAATTATACCTTGAAACTAGAGATGGTTGAATCCTTCCCAGCTGCAGTCAGTGTTTCATTGACCCAGTTGACAATGATTTCATCATTGACCTTCTCTCCACCACCAATGTCTTCAAGGATATTCAGAGTGTACCTTAAGAGGGAAGCCAGGATACCTGCATTTGCTTGAAGTCTACTGTAACCTCACAACAGTCTTGTACATGTGCAGCTTGAGTGGGATTACTCCAACCACCCTCTTCGACCTGACATACCCCTGCCTCCCACAGGCTCACGGTGTATATGATTTATATTATAACACAACAATTAATCTAATGAGTCTAATTCAACCACAATTCCTTATTCACTCTTTTTGAACTCTTATAAGGTTTTGATACACAAAATTCCTAACAGGTCCCTCTTAGTGGATTGCAGTGTACTTGACTTGTTCTCATAGTGCTTAAAAAATAATCACTGACTTCAAGGCCAGAAAGGAATCATTCTGTTCACCTGAGACTGACCTTCTGCATACACACAAGCCTGGAATATTTTTCTTATTTGTCAGCATACACCTTGGAAGGACATCCCAAACTGATGATAAGTAGTCACCACATCCCTAGTTTAATTACCTGCCTGATAAACCTGTATCTTGCTCTATAGTCTGACTTTAGTCTGTATTCAGTTCCTAACTACTGGGACTCTTGACATGCAGTTATGCAGCTCTTAAACATACAAACATACACATAAAGAGAATTATATTAAAATGGAGAGAGCTACTGAGTTATATCTATTTCAAATAGCAGGTTACAAAACTTATGCATCAATTCCTTGTTTCCAGTACATTCTGCCCATTCCTTGATACAGAGACCTTTCAACTTCCTTTCCTCTCTTCCAAGCAATGCACACTTATTCATGCTATACGGATAGTGATGATAATAATCTTCTGCATGAGCTGATTGTAATGGCCTTGCCCACAAGATAATGTGCTTCTTGATCACATCCCGAACTAGGAGTGAGCAAAAGGTCACTCTGTCTTTGCATATGAGTGCAGAGGAGTGAAAAGCTGTAGCCTGTAGAGCCTTCTCAGCGATAGTATCAGGAAACTATTACAAAGCAAACTGAGTATACCAAAACACTGTGAAGTTTGTGTCTGACTGACATACCTCCTCATCAGCTGCCAGATTAAGGCCAGCGTGAGAGTGCGGTTTCCTTCGTTCAGATCTTGCCCAGCAATTCCAACAAGGGAAAATTTGGCTTCATTCTTTCCCAGTTCCACTGCATAGTTGCAGTTTTCAAGCTGTTAATGGCAGGGTCAATTAATGTGGTTCAAAAATATAGGGAAAAAAAAAGAAGACAAGACACTGTTACTCTATATTCTCCCGGGCAAACAGAAACTTTGGGGTTCTGTGATGATACATATCTTAGATCACCGACAGCCAGTTCCATCTCCAAAAATACCATGGTAAACAATTAACACAGAAGGAAATGTTAGGCTTCATCATCATGGCCTGAAAAGCAGATTACCCTGCAAAATAAAAATTTGTGGCTCATGGATACCTCCAGCACCATGGCATTGCACTGAGACAAAGGACTTGTATCCCAGTCAATATTTTAGGTCAGTTGATCACTCTGATCTAACTGGATGGAATTACTCATCCAGATAGTTGGGAGAAGGCTTTGTATTTAGAAGTAACTGTGTGATTGGTTCTTGAGGCCTCTGGTCAAGAATGCTTATCATCACTGTCTTCATTTGATGTGGAGAGCAGTGATCCAGACAACTGCAATCAAGCTAGTGCCCCATGTCTCACTGTGCAGATGCATTATAATTGGTGCCTAAAACAGCAGCAAAAGTGGTCTGCAAATACAGTGTTTAAATACTGATGCAAAAGTAGTCAAATCTTTTTACTTTACAAATATTTTTTACCTGCCAACAAAGCAAGTGAGTCAAATGTATGTTTCTTTCCAGGATGAAAAATTATTCACTGACTAGACAAAAAACATTTAATACTTGGAGTACTTGGGACTGGTGAGCAACACGAGTACCCACATCACTGTTTGAAATTATATAGACTTTCTCTGAGGCTAAGGAATCCCTACTGAAGCTATTCCAGCTTTTTATACCTTCTTCATGTTGCCACCTAGTTTAGGATATGGTGGTTTGTTCACTCTGTTCCAGTCTACTGGCACTTTGATCTTTTCATAGAGTTGGAAGATAACCAAGGCATCTGACAGGTCACTGAAAACAATAAAAAAGATATATATAGTTGTCCAAAGAAAGGAAAGGCACACAACTATTAGCAGAGATAAACTTAGTTTACTACAAAACAAAAAGCAGCATATATTCTTACAGGTTCCAAAAGTTTTTATTTTTTTGTGAACAATTTGTGGCTGTATTTATCATCTGAAGGAAGTGTAATACCTTGTCTTACCTGTATAAGTGATTTACACGTGGATTAACACCCAGGGAGTTCATCCAGTTCCTAAACGTCCTCTCTTCCCTTGTCTCACCTAAAACAACAGATACATCAGTCAACAGGGCTGCAAAACACAACTCTCTAGTAAAGTAAGTGTCTTATGAAGAAACCATAATTCTGAATTTACTGCGCACTTAACCATAAACAGAAGGAGACACTAGTTGGCATGTGAAATAAGAAAGCATGGTGTGGCATGCAATATTTCTTTATTCCCTATATATTATAGTGTTTAGGCAGATTTTAAATGCCTTCAAGAACTCAAGAACAGCCTGTGCCCCAGCATGAACAGTTTCACTATGAGTTTGAGAAAGAAGGATCTGAAGCTCAGCAAACAATCCATACAACTGTGGTCCTGACCCCAATCCAGAGCATGCAGGCATCATGTTTATGCAAGATCTGATTTTTAAATTATATTCTCAAATAAAGGAATGCCAGATCAATTCTAATTTCAACTAACAAACACGTTCAATAGTTCATACTGGTTGAGACACCCCACAAACACTTTCGTCTTTAAACATCTGCTATCCACAGAACAGACCCCCAGATTATGAGAAGCTACATGCAGGTAAAGGGCATCCTCTGTTTCTCAAAGCTGCCTGTGCTAACAGTGCAGTGAATATATGTCTGAAGGACATAAGGTTAGGTTGATGTATCACCAACTCAGAGATGGGGATACTGTGGCATGGATGGCCAGAAACATCTAATATTTGCGTTTTCCTGACCTTCAATGGAGCTCCAGTCGATGTCCTGGTTTTCTGGCTTATGCAGGGCGGGGTATTTGTTGAACAAGTTGGCGATGAAGGCCAGATTCAGCTTCGGGTTCCCCCGGACGACATCGGTGGCTGTGACGAACTGCCGGCAGGCCCAGCCCCCCCCGCCTGCTGCAGCATGCATTCCGCTCTCTGGACATCATCCTTCTCCTGTGTCAGCAGAAAGTGGGGCCATCAGCCTCACCCCACCACTAGTACTGCGTGTAACACCCACCTGGGGTCTTCACGTGTGGACCTGGGTGCGGAGCTGTTAAAGCAGGTCCCTGTTCCATTTATAGCTACTCCCTTTCACACCTTTACTAATGGCAAGTCTGTGTTTTCAAATGGGCTTTACCTGTAATTCAGCCATGTCACCATATTGCTTTTACAGTCATAGTCTATACAAAAGGTGACAGTTTGATGAAATTCCCAAATAAAAGTATTTAAATACACTTGCTACATGCTAGTAGTTTATCAGTTTGGTTGAATGGTTGCTGAAGTTTCAGAGAGAATATATCACAAAAGTCAAAACACAATTTTATTGTTTGAATGCTTTGATTTCTGAATATAAGATCATGTTGCAGTGCTAAAAAGAGTTTGCTTGTTCTGACATCCAGAGCAACTCTGTGTTGGCCAGCAATGCAAGTAACAGACAGAAAATAACAGCGTTTACTCTAAACCTATCTCATCTTACCCTTAATCCTGACATGTCAATAGTAATAGCTGGAATGCCTTCTTCATCTCCCTTGGGGGCCACTTGGTTCAGCAAATGGTAATAAGCTCTTGAGTCCTGTGACAGACAGGGAAATTAAAGGGAAGAAAAATTACATCTAAAGCTCAGGCTTTGCATGCCAGTGCTTCCTTGAACAATGTGTCTGCATGCTTCGTTTTTATTACCTCGATCATTGGGCTACATAATTAAATTAATTAAGCTGGAAGCACTTAGCAGTTCCTACTTTATGCTGTATTCGCCAGATCTATTTCTTCCCTAAGGCAATATATGTGTGCTGCAGAACACAACACACGACAAAATGCTGTGAGTTGCACTTACAAAAAGGATAGCGACAACAAATAGAAATTAGAATTTACTTAATCTGAACATAAAATTAGAGATAAGAAAATGCATACCTTTATAATACTGTAGAAGTCAGGCTGCCGAGCATTTAATAAAAGAAAATGTAGAAGGAGAAAGCAGATGTTTAAAGCGGATTTCAAAGCAATGCTGGAACAGTTATGGAAGAGAAAGCATAGTTTTCAAGGACAAAAGTTAAAACCGACAACAGTATCAGCATTTTTCAGGCAAAAGGGCAGGAACAAGACAGGAATTTAACATGTTGTGTCTTGAATCTTTTGTGAAATGTAATGTTGCTTCCATGTGTAAAAAATATTAATTCACCTCAAAAATAGCTCAAAGAACTGAAAAAAAAGCTACGTGTTAGTGTCTAGGGACTTGACTAACTAACCCAACTAATGCTCTTCAAAATATAAAGCAGATTATTTGAATTATTTTAAATATTTTACATCTTCATTATTACCTACTGTATCTAGAAAGTGGTTATTGAGGTGAGGAGACAGACTTAATCAGATGGCTGTAAACACTAAAGTTTTGTAAATGTGTACCTTATTTTCCAACTGTAAATACCATAAGTGCAATTTAGCTTTCAATTGTAGATAGGATTTAATCAGTTGCACTACAGTCCTCTCAGCCAGCCTACATAAAGATGGGAAAGAATCTATTCCCATCCCTTTCCATGGGTATTCTCCAGTCACCTCCACCCAGGGAACCAAAAATCTGTAACAATAAAAATTGCATTGTCAAACATGACTCTTGGCCCCCGCTGTTGCCTTCCCTGGTGTTTTCTTTCTGTATGTCAAGTAAGTCATGGTAAATGACTTCTGGTGCTTCAGTCCCCAGTGAAGCCTACAACCAAGCATCTCTGGACCGGGGCTTTTCCCATGCTGTGCTGGGAGTGGGTGGGTTGGGATGTGGCTTGTGAGGTTGGTGTGCTGGCCAGGCCTTGGCTTTCCTGGAAGCCAGCTCAGACACCCTCCCTGATATACCCACTGCTGCCCTGGGATGCTGGCCAGACCTTGCACTGGGCTTTAGTGTCTGAAATTCATAAGTGTGTACCACTGAGGTTCAAATACACATATCTGAGAAGAATGAAGGTCCTACAGAGAAAGCTTTGCTGAAATCTGCACCCACGAGCCCATGAAGTCCCAAGTATGTGAAATATGCTGCAGGGACTAGAGATCCATCCTTGCAAGTGCCTCCCAAACTAGTTATATTGGTCCAAATAGTCCTACTGAATTAAAACTTGCAGGTAAGTTGCATGCAGGGCTATAGCAAAGGTTGGGACAGAGAAGCACATAACCCAGGTGGAGTACTGAAGCAAAGATCAAGTGAGGGAATTGGAAGACCCCCATCCCCTTCCTCTACATCTAGTTACACGTTTGAGTAAGGTGCAGGCTTTTCCAAACCAAAGTGAGATCAAGAGTCATTTAAGGACATTTATGAAGGAGGAGACCAATAGAGGCAAGGAACTGGAAATACAGTGGTAGAGTCCAGACCCAGAAGCCTTCCTTTTCCAGGCATTTAGTGTGCTGGGGCTGGCAGTGATGTGTCAGAGGAGGTCAAGAAGAGGAGAAATACTACTGAGTGGAAAGGTAAACCCCACTAGAAGCATTTTATGTACCCAGCTGCATGTGTTCGACAGAGGAGTCTCAACTGCTTGGAATGTTTCAGTGCTCAATCCATTTGTGGAGGACAGGAATTTGGGTGTGGGGTTGCTGGTTGGCTATTCTTGGTCAGTGTTTCTCATACCTTGATGTCTGAGCTGAAGTTGTTGACTTTGTTGCATCCTGCATTTTCCAGGTGATAGTTTGCCCACCTCAGCAGCAGGTCCTCAGGAGACAACTTCATCAGATCCTCCAGGCTCTCTCCTTCTCTCAGAAGAGCAATCAAGGCTAAGCAGGGGAAAAAAAATTTTAAAATGTTATGAATACTTGTTGAGGAGAATGTATGACTATTTTTCTCTCTTACACATTTTGCTACCCTAATTTCAAAAAGTGACTGGCCAAAATGTTGCCAAAATTCAATCTGGGTTAGCATGAGAGAAGACATAAACAGAAAAAGGGTCTCATCAATAAAATGAGTACAAGGCTGTTATTTGTGTTTCTGGTGGTGGCTCATACAGAAATGGAAAACAATTTCAGTGTAGTCTAAGAACTATATACTTTCCTTGCCTCTGATCTTAATGAAAACATTATGAAAGAATAATGGAAGAGACCTTTAAAGATGACCTAGTCCACCCCCCTGCAATAAGCAGGGACATCTTCAACTAAATCAGGTTGGTCAGAGCCTTGCGGGGCATCCACCAGCACAGGGCAAGCTGTGCCACTGTTTCACCACCTTCACTGCAAAAAATTTCTTCTACTGTAAATCTAGACTAAATCTACCTTTTTTTTTTTTTGTATGAAATCATTGCCCCCTTTGCTATCACAACAGGTTCATCTAAAAAGTTTGTCAGCATCTTTCTTATAAGCCCCCTTTAGGTACTGGAAGGCAGGTATAAGGCCTCCCTGGAGCCTTCTCTTCTCTGGGTTGAACAACCCCAGCTCTCTCAGCCTGTCTTCATAGAACTGCTCCAGCACTGGGCATTCTGTGGCCTTCCTCTGGACCCACTCCAACAGGTCCAAGGCTTTCCTGTGCTAATGAGTCCAGAGCTGGACACAGTGATGCAGAGCACAGAAGCAAGATTGGAATGAAAACGTGAACACAGACTTTCTGCAGCTTAGATGAAAGAGATCTCAGTGACCTTCACACTGAAACTGGATCCACACAGGTATTCAAGAGAACTTGCACATGACTTCGTGGGCTCATGGGCCAGTGGGATCAATTGGAGAAGATATCCTATTTATATAGAAAAATTAATATAGTAGTTATGTTCATAAAAGGAGGAATAGACAGGAGGGAGATTTTGACCCTTGCAACTGCAGAATGTTCAGCTGATCTCTGGAGCACAAAAGGCTTTAGAACAGGTTTTGAAAAGAACAACTAATAACATGGAAACTATTTATTAATGTGATAACATGGAGGAGTGTGTTCCACTACTCTGAGCTTTTTCCAATATCTTTTGTCAATCCTTGAAAGAAATATGGATTTGCTACATAAAGGAAATGGTGAAGACATACTATATCTGGAGTTCCATAGATAATTTGATATAGGGTGCAATGGGGTTAAACTGAGCCAGAAGGGTGCAGGAGTTCATGTACAAAGAGGCGACGCCATTATCATCTTCTTGAATATCTCGTGACTCACTTTATTATTTACAAAAGTGATTCTTTTATACACACCTATTATAAGCATCCACTTATGATTGGTTAACTACTGTTACTAGCCCACCTTACACTATAACAATATAATTGGTTATTAACATATCAATCATAAAATGCCCCAATCATTGTTCTCCACCCCAACTATCTTCAACTTCTGCATCCCACAGCCAGGAGCTGCTTATCTTGCTACCTTCTTTCTCACATTCCAGCTGCAGCAGTGTCCTTGAACAGCTTAGCTTGCAGCTTGCTCAGGCCCTGCTAGCAAGACTGGATTGCTCACATGTCCATTAGCAATCAGAAATTTCCCACAGAAGGGGATAATAGAAGCATTTAAAATAGACAGAGGGTTTTGTGAAGAGAAGTGTTAACACTGAGAGAAGTAGGCTGGAAGAAGGATTCTGGTGGAGTTGATCATGGATTGATTTTTGGATTAATGTTTCTCTTTTTTTTTGCATCAATTATCTTGGCACAAATACTAGCAATGTGCTAAAAATGTGAAGATGATATTCACTAGGTGGCAGAGTCAATACAGAGGATGATCAGGAAATCAGACAGAATGAACTAGATGACAGTAACAAAAACAGAATGTAATTTAATAGTTCCATGTCCAAAGATATTCACTAGGGAATTAATATGAATAACCACTATTAGCTAAAAGCTTATACGAACAGAGGATGAGAACAACTTGAGTGTATTAGGTGTCTTCTGAGCTACTCTGAGCCACCATTTCATACAATCAAGGGAAAATCAAACATGATATAAGTGCATCCCAGGTAATTCCCATACAGGTTGGGATGTGTTACTGCCTTGATATCATATGTGCATGAAAGTTCATTGGAAATAATAACAGTGTCCTGTGTTCAAGAAAGGGGAACTTCACGTGGAACACCTGCAGAGAAGAGCTACCAGGGAAAAAAAAAAAATTATCTTGGCTTGTCTACCCTGACAAATTGAAGTCTTTGATGAGAAGTGAAGCAGACAATACCATAAAGGGAAAAATAGCTATTAAGCAGATCAAGGCTACCTACAAAGCAATGGAAACTGGGAACTCTGGGAACTGGCATCTCTGGCAATGAAAAGGATAGAAATGTGCATGGGATGAGGCAATGAAGGTAACACCTGCATGGCAACTGCAGGAAAGGTGTCATTGTTGGTTGAGCAGACTATCCAGAGGCACAGGAAACAAAGAGGCAAGAAGAGGTGTCATGTGGACTATATGTACACATCCATGACCTCATGCTAAAGCTACTTCATGGAGAATTTTGGCATTAGTGAGACACATCTGGAATGCTGTGTCCAGTTTGTGGCTCCCTGGTGCAAAAGAGACATTGACAAAATGCAGCAAGTTTAGTGGAGGAAGACCAGATGG
The DNA here is from genome assembly GCF_000695815.1 of Acanthisitta chloris. Lineage (NCBI taxonomy): Eukaryota > Metazoa > Chordata > Aves > Passeriformes > Acanthisittidae > Acanthisitta > Acanthisitta chloris. The sequence goes on from NW_008665718.1 coordinate 41,884, forward strand.
TTGGAGTATGTGATATATGAGAAAAGGATGAGAAAACTGGGTTTGTTTAGACTTGAAAGGGAGGAGAGCAAGTGTTGTCTTCAACCATTATATAGGGGCCAGATCTGCATTTTCCCAGTATGTACAGCAAAAAGATGAGAAATTATGGACACAAGGTGCAGGAAGGGAAATTCCAACTAGAAAAAAAATGATTCAGTGCAAAAAGTGGTTGTCTCTGGAACAAGCTGCCCAAAGAACACTGGAAAAGGTCCTGAACAACCTCATCTAACCTTGAGACCCGTACTACTGTAAGTGGGGAGCTGGATAGCTGAATCAGAGGACATCCAGGTGGACCTCCAGAGGATCTTTTCATCCTAAATTATTCTGTGATTTTATAATTCTGATTTCACAAAAAAGACATGTTTGGAGCATGAAAGAACAAGAAAGAGCAAAGCTTTCTGAGTGCAGATTTCCTTATCCCAGATTTTGCGCCAAAACACCAATATACTTGGGTGTAGGCTATCATTCCTGACCCAAAGAGCATGAAATGGCTCTGAACATACAAGCCTCCAGACAGACATGGACTTTGGAACTTATGAAAAGCAATGAAAATTAGAGTAGTCAAGAAAACAGGCAAAAATTACTGAAATGAAGAACCACACATACCT
>NW_008665718.1:42562-43602 GCF_000695815.1 Acanthisitta chloris
AAGAGTCTTGATGACTTGCCATAGAAGACCCAAAACCAGGTAAGGTTTCCCTTCTTTTAAGTCTTCAGCTCCAATGTTAACAACATGGCACCCAATGGCTGAAGCAGAGTTCAGGGCCAGGTTCAGATTTTCCTAGTAGAAAGAAGAGAACTTTTGAATGATGTAGTAACTTGAAAGCTGAGGATACAGGAAAGGAGCACAGCCAACTTGATGACTTGCCATAGAAGACCCAAAACCAGGTAAGGTTTCCCTTCTTTTAAGTCTTCAGCTCCAATGTTAACAACATGGCACCCAATGGCTGAAGCAGAGTTCAGGGCCAGGTTCAGATTTTCCTAGTAGAAAGAAGAGAACTTTTGAATGATGTAGTAACTTGAAAGCTGAGGATACAGGAAAGGAGCACAGCCAACACTAGTGAAATCTGCAGGCAGCTTCACTGTGAATGCATTTATGTACCTAGAACCATGTCTTTCCTGTGCTGAGCAACCCAGAGCTGGGATGCAGTGCTCCAGGTGAGGTCTCACCAGAGCAGAGGAGCAGAATTATCTCCCTTGACCTGCTGACCACACTGCTTTTGATGCAGCCTAGGATACCTGTCTGACCACAGTGAGCAGGGGAATACAGAATCTCCTGTGGATTACAGGTCCTGAGTCCCAATACAAAGACAAAAAGGACATCTTTTTGGCAAAGGTGAAAGACACCATGACACAAGGCATTGGAGCTCAGAGCATATGTCTGCATTCACAGTGATGTGCTGGCTCAATCGTGGTTACCAGACAGGCTCCCCCTATAGCTAATGCTCAAGCACATGCCCAAGTACAAACTTAGCTTCAGCATGGGGCAAGCTCTCCTCTGCTCAGTCTTGCACACATGGAGGAATGAGGGAGCTACAACCCAACTGACTGGCAGATATTCCAGGCTCAGCTCTCCCTAAGTACTATGCAAAGCCCTAACACCCAAGATACAAGTTGCTAGATGGCAACCTTTACAAAAAGAACACTGTCATAGTGTATGAATAAACCTGTTGAGTTTTTAACCTTGCG
>NW_008665718.1:43622-56334 GCF_000695815.1 Acanthisitta chloris
CTAAATATTTTGGTATTGAACTTTGGAGAATGGAGTCCTGGTTTGGGAGTGTGCAGTGGAAACAGAGAGATTCAGTGATTCATAGTGAGGGGTAGAAAGCAGGTGATCCTTCAGGAACATTATCTTCCTTCACCACTTCCTGTCCATTTAAAACAAAGGGACTAAGAAAATATGACCCGCAGGTCTACACGATTCAAAAAGGAGGCTCGGTGAACAGAGGGCAAGTAAAGCAGGCAAAGAATATAAAATTATATGAAAATATATTTTATCACACAGATTCACAATTTTTCACAAGAATTTCAGCACTGCTGGCATGACAGAGAGATTTGATTAGATACAAAATGCAGAAAGAGACATAGTGTAAATTCTCATAAGCCAGAAAAATTGGACCATTTCAAATTAATTACCTTTTCTTCACCAGACAGCTGCAAAAGGGTTAAGTTAAAGTGGAAGGTGTATTGATCAAATCATGTCTATGTGTGACAGGGATTGATCTGAGCTGCATCATTAAGCTATGCTGCTGACCAAAATGATTAGAACTGAAAAATGTGGTATACAGCATAAAAATTCAATTTAATGGCTTCTGAGCTTACTTGAGTCTGACTAATGTTCCATCAAATCAGAGTAGCTGAGGGGTAAACTGGGTTAGGTTCACATCTATTCCATATATCTATTTATATTCTGTACCCAGATACATAGATGTTGTTTATATAAAAATATATCCCTACATACTGCTGTGTGAGAAACACAATAAACTTTAAATAGGTAAAATTAGCGCTTTTCTTGTCCAATTTTTAAATCACATACATGTGCATGTAATAGAAATAAAGAAGGGATTCAGTATTCAAGGTGAAACAACATGGCCTGTAAAAGGCAAGCAAAGGCTAAGGTCCCATTTCAGTTATGTTGCACACCATGGTACTTCCAGGGTCACGGTTAACATTTTCGTGAGCACATCAGACTGCAACATAGCAGTTGTGAGTTCAAGTCCATTGCCATGCCTTAGATATGGGGTTCAGTCTTCTGAGAGCTACTCCAACTGGAATTGGTCACCGTTTCATCTAGTTGCTCTTGCAATTATATGGCATCTACCACAAAAGCATCTGAAGCTTTGATCTAGTAAACATTATACATAGGGTTTGTTTGGTCAGATTGCTCGTATGTTTGGAAAGAAACAGAAGTATAAATCTTTATGTTTTTATGACATGGACCTGAGCATCTCACTTTGCCACAAGTGACTTTGATTGTGTTGGGCACAGAGCCATGGTATCTCCAGCCTTTGCTCTAAGTGATTACTTCAAAGCATCCTAAGGGGAAAAGCAGAGAATCTTGTTGCATTTTACTACCTGTATAGTGAAGGGCGTGAGTTTCTTTTTGTTGATTGTTCTCTCATCAATGGTATCTGGCACTGAAAAGTTGATCATTTTACTGAAAACAAAAGAAAAAAATAACAAGAAATACACTAACAGCTACATATGTGCAAAATACAGGTGTAGTTTATGTCACTACATTGTAGGACAAGTCTAAGAGCTGGAGAGTTACTTAACAAATATAGATGGTCACCCTCTGTTTTTACATATATGCACAGAGGTACACACTCAATACTTGAGCAATTCTTCTGAGTCACATGTAGATTGTAAGGTATGAGGCCAAGAATACCACAAGGTGAAGTTGTGTGACAAGTTTATTGTGCAGAAAATGTCTGTGAAAGCACTCACTATTTTTTGCTGCTTTGTGTGAACCCCCAAAAGTCCTTGGGCAAAAATAAAACCAAGTAGCTCCTCAAATTTCACTGACTTCATCTAATTGTAAGGGTCTAGAGGCAAGGAGAAACTCTCATTAAACATGAAAGGTGCTTTATATTTTTGATGATAAAAGAAGTAAAAAACCCCTAGTATTATTAAGGCCCTGAGTCTGCAAAGGTTCATGAGCTTAATGTAAATTCAGCAGCTTCTGTTTAAGCAGAGATGTGAGTTTTTGCAGACTCACAGTTCCCCATTTGTGAGAAAGATAGGTATTATTTACCAAAGGACTATGCCATCCCCGACAGCCTGGAAGAGGTCATCTGTTTCTGGATTCATTGGGACCACATGCTTACAGTCAGGGTCCTTCTCAAGGGCTTTGTTAATCCAGTTGACAAAGGCATACTTTTCTTCCTCTGTGGACACAATGTCAAATCCATCAGCTTGCAGTGCAGTACCTCTGCCATCATTTTACTTACAAAGACAGAACTCCTGGGGGAGACATCCCTCCCATCAGTGTGACTGATCAAAAAAATACCCTACAAGGAAGAAGGCACTGAGGACATAGGCAAATGAGATGAAGACAGCAATGGGTGAGCTGGTTAATTCTCCTTCAATACTGCTTCCCACTCACTGGGGTTGCCTAGTGTCATGAGGGCAGGCATATTATAGAGATTGGTAATGACATTCGTGTGATTCAGCTCTTTGGTGCAGTTCCTAACTCTGTAAAGAGTAATTTGTACTTGCACCATAATCTGAATGTGTTGTTGTACCACTCTGCTAAATCAAAATCCTGCATAAATTCAAATAAATTCAAATAAGTGGATTCTGTATTGTACATTACACCTTCTTCATGTGGAATATCTAGACAAGCCTGTTCAGGATTAGACTCTGACAAGGAGTATTCAGAGAGTAATGGGCTATTGTTGCCTGTAGTTAACAGGGCACAGCTATCCTATACCAGTAGCAGCTCACACCACGCCCAGTAGCTCAGAGAAGGTGCCCTCTGTGCTCATGTGGGTGGAAACCTTGGAAGCATCTTCTGTTCTCCCTTCCCCAGAAAGAGTCAGTCCCATCCTCTTGCCCCTAGAGCAAACAGCCAAGGGTGGAACCTCCTCACTGTGGAGCTGCTTGAGAGTGGACTGTGCCCTGGAGGCAACAGAAGCAACCATGGCTGTGTCAAACTTTCAGCTTGGAGAAACAAGCTGGGAGCTATCCATTATGGGATTTTGCCCTCTGAAAAAAAAAAATCAGGAACTATCTGGTTACAGGTGAGTTTACAGAATGACTGCCAGACTACTAGTTTAATGTACAAGGAAATGGGTTAGCAACAGTGGGGAACCTGTGCCTTGCCTCACTGGTGAACAGAGACAGGAATGGGACAGCCTTTGTGATGCTTCAGCTGTGACAGGAGACTGTTCTCCAGCAGAGCTGCAGTGTATTTAAGGTAATGGAAGATAAGCAGGCTGGAGCTTCTTCCCATAGCCACAGCACTGTCCACCCCAGTAAACTGGCTCAGAATACTGTTGACAAAGACCCTGCTCCAGTGCTTTGTCACCTTCAGAGCTCTTTGCTCTGCACCAGCCTCAACTGAACAGCTGCCAAAACTCACTTAGCTAGAGCACCCAGGCTTGCACTGAGACAAGGTGCAGATGATCTCTGAGGACACACTTGTTGCTATTAATGTAGGACAGCTGTACCTACCTGAATAAGAGTGTTGTGTGCCAGCACTGGACTGCTCTGATGTCCCACCAATAGCACAGATCCCTTCCTTCTTGTTGATTTGTTTTCGGAACGACTTAGCGACATCGTCACTCTTCAGGTTTTGGAAAATCTGTCAAGGATAGGAGACAATTTTAAAATTTTGGAGAATTAAACCAAGCTAAAACAGTGAGCTCTGGGGCCAGGAGATGCAGTCTCACTGCTTCATACATAAGGAAGGACAGCTTGAGTATTTTTCAGTAGGTTTCTGTGTACAATCCGTACCCACTGTAGTCCAACAAGATTATACACAGCTTTTATGCTTTCAAAGCAGTAAAGAAAGATCAGCTAAGTAACAGAAATGTTACTTTGAAGGAGGGCAGTTTGGGTTTGAAGAAAGGGCAAGTAAAACCCTGCTTCTCCATCCCAAGGTCAATTCCACTATTTTAACATTTGCTTTTGACTCAGTTCAGACAAGGAAAAGAAAAACTTTTTTTAATGCCCCATAAAGTTTTCACGTTGAATCTACTGACACTTCTTGTAATACTCTATCCAGAACATAATCTTTTTGCAACTTATAACTGAAAAACTATCTTGCTGCATCAACCAAACTGAAAGATATGAAGTCTATGCAATAAGCAGCTGCATTCATGTAACTTGTCACAGGTAATTGCAGGATTTCTAGTTTGGTTACCTTTTGCTTTCAACTTTTCCAGTGAGAAGACTGCTTGGATTAATGAGGTGCCCATGATACCCTATGCTTGTGCTTCTGATGTGCCCTGAGAACCACCTTGGGTAGCCCACCTGGCATCTTACTTACTGAAATAAATAACATCTTACTTACTGAAAGAAATTCATCAAAACTGATCTTGCCATTCCCCGTGGTTGTCACACTCTGAATGAGTTCTCTGGCTTTATATCCTGGGAGAGGGAGACTGGCAGCCTTCAACACTTCTGTTAATTCATTGGCATCGATGAAGCCATCCCCACTGATATCTGCGAAGATTAAAGCAACATTTTACATTCTACATCAGCCCAATGAAATTTTTTGCACACAAAGGCTGTTGTTTATATTTTTCCTGAGGAAAGGTACATTATATATAAAGATTTGCTATCTTGAAATCTAGTATTTTCAACTGCTGTGGTGTCATTCACACCCAAGGAAATTACAATCACCTTTTAACAAACAAAAACTCAGTGATGAATTTGCATTTTTTAGATATATAGTAATATCTTAACAAAGCTAGGTGTAAATGGATATAATTGCCTTTCCAAGGTTTACATAGAGATGAACATGTGATTTATAGAAGAAGCATCCTGTCTACAGAACAGCTAAAGAAAATAAAGTTGATGCAATATACATGTACATTTATTCATAAATATAACTTGTGATTTTGCCCTGTTTTCTGCATCTAGTATTATCAGAAGTCATGAATGGAGAGGCTTGGAACTGCTTATGATCATCCTCAAAATAAAAACTTGGGTGTTTCTCTGCTATCTAGATGGGTGTTGATTTCCTGCGTGGTAAGTTGCAATGTGAGTCATTTGCTGCATGCTGCAAAAAGGCACTCAACTCAGCATCAGTAGCACAGATTAATACAGATTGCAAAGAGCATCCTATCCATTTCTGAATTCATACAACAAAAGGATGTGGACTTGGAGAGGGAGATGTCTGGGAGAGGAATGAGAGCTTCCTTTCAGCATTTGGGTAAGCAGCCTGAGCAACCTGGTCTCATGGAAGGTGTCCCTGCCCATGGCAGAGGGGTTAGAACTAGACGATCTATAAGGTCCCTTCCTGCCCAAACCATTCTATTATTCTATGATTTGTCTTGTCAGTGCATTGGTTGTATGGCACATTCACAGAGAACAGACTTTTAAGATTGTCCGCCTAGACTACTATGTTCTCAGAAAACAAACAACCACCACCTAATCAGCAAGGACAAATGATAAATGCATAATCCAGCGAGGCTGATATACCTGCTAATAAAAGTTAAGTGACCTGTGAGAAGCACAAGGACCTCTTCTTAGAGCTTGGGTAGACAGTGATGGGTCAGTGTGACTTTAAAGAAGACAAATCAGATGAAACCTTTAAAGGTTTGGAAAGGAAGCACACACAGTAGAAATCTATGAGGCTTGAAAGGTCATTGTAAAGGGACTACAAATATTTTAGCCATTTGCACATTTGTCCTCTCCAGACTCTTCCTCCCCAAAGAAAGCACACAATTTACGTTAAAGTAAAACCTCTTTGCTTTCCAAATAATTTGTCAGAAATAAGAAACATTCTTCAGAAAACACTTGAGAGCATTTCCAACATGGTTTTCTATAAAGCTTTTAAGGTTTTTTTCATAAACCCTGCTGTTCATCGCCATGCCGTCCCACTGTGGTAAGAGGCCATTGCTCTGCAGCATGATGATGTGGTTTCATCTGGAGGTCTGCAGTGGCAGGAAAAGAACTTTCTGTGGTTGCTGTGACACAGCAGATCAGCACTGGAGCAAGCTCCATTTCTTCATGGCTGGTCAGCCAGTTCGTAAGAAAAGAGCTTGCTACGGCTTCACACTTCTGCAGTCTTTCCTGTTCGCCGTACTCACCGACTTTGCTGAAAGCCTCTCGTAGCTCTGCCATCTCCTCCTCCGAGAAGTGAACTGTCGACGCCATTGCTTATTGCTCTGAGTGGCACGTCTGCAAGGAGAAAGCATATGTTTTCATTTGGTGCTTTTTTTGGATTGGCAATTGTGATGAAAAAGAGAGGGTTGGATGTTCAAAGTCTCGGAGCAGTTCCCCATAGCTGAAAACCCAGTTCCCCTCTACATCCTGAAATCAAGCGAAGGGGTAAAACCCTGTGTACATGAGATACAAACCCATGTCCTACTGTTTTGCCAGGCCCTGCTCAAAATCCCAACAGTGTTATTTATACTAATTTAATTCAAATTAAATCCTACCTCTGCTAACATTTGCTTCTCATGGAGAAAGAAAAAATTGTGCTGGTTCTCACTATTCCCCCTTGGAAGCACAATTCACCACAGGTTTCTTCAGCAGTACTGGCAGAAGAGTAGCAGCCCTGCCTGCCTCCTGGGGCTCTGGGTTGGAGCCACTTACCTTTGGGTACATAATGAGGAAGCTGATCACCCTTACAAGGTAGAGGGATGGAGAGAAGCTCCTTCATAAGGTGTTCAGAGCACCAAGTCTGACTTCCCAGAAGTCAGCTACTTCTCTCCTTGGATAGTTTAAGGACTTTCCTCCCAAGGTATCTAAGTTAGTGCCTGAGGTTGGGTAGCTTCAGGAATGTGTGGCTGGAAGGAGTTTTCCTGCCTTTCCTCTCATCAGATATAAAACAGAAGGAAGGATTAGACTTTCACTTTCTAGGCACCTTTCTCAAAAATTAGAAAGGAAAGCTTACTTCCATTTCCCACATCATTAAATACACTGCCAGAAGATGCACATTATACCCCTCTGTTTTTTCATGCACCTATTGTCCTTTGCATCTATTCATGAGGAAACTGTTCAGGAGACAGACTATCTATTATTCTATATTTGTGAGAATGACTCTAGTGTCCTATGTCTCTAAGTATTAAATAACCAAGCAACTATTTAAATAGAATGGAAACCTGAGTTGATCCTGGGAAGTAGTTGCTGTAGCTACAATGTTCAAATGAGGGGGAAAAACGATCAGAAATATCCCATTCCTAGACTAAAATTAACATTTAATCCTGTAGGCTTGGACAATTAAAATAATAATTACAGATTTGCTATAATCCTCTACAGAAATGCAGAGTTCAGGAGAGCAGTGTACAGCCTATGTGGGCTTCAGATTGAGTGCTCTCTTGAACTCATGCATTGATTGCTATTGCAATACTAATATAATGTTAAAAGTTGTTCTAACCACCATACATTCAGGGATTACCTTTAAATTCTCTATGATCCACCAGCAATGTGGATTATTCATGCCAGGGTAAAATCAGATCCATAGTCTTCCTCCATCACCCTGGTATCTTTCCTGCCTCTGAGTCCTCACTACCAGTTTTCTTCCGTTGCCTGCAGTGTGTTTTTGCAAAACTTGGATTACCCAAAATGCACTTAGACACATGAAAATCTTACACTATCAGCAAGAAAAACCACATTACACTGCAAAATCATCCCTTCCAGTCTAGTGACTTGATAAAGCAATATAATTTGCAACACAACTTTTAATAGCATTGAGATTGTTCTAGGCTTAACATATAAGAAACACCACAGGTTCTTGCCAATAACAGGTAAGAAACACTACAGGTTGTTGTCTATAACATTACTTCTGCAGAGTTTTATAAGCTTGATAAAAAATTTATTGCCAACATAAAATGGACTTTTCTTGACTGCATAAAACATTGTGGCCTCTGATCAGTAACTGACTGCCAAATACAGAGAATCCTATTGATAGTACATGTTTTTAAATCTGTGAGATTTTATACTAATAATAGGATGAAGGGCTTTGCTGCAATGACCCCTTTTGGCATCTTTTTTAAGGCAGTATTATCCACTCTGATGTAAAGGTAACTATGCTCAGCTGAGAAATCAGATGCATCTCTGCACCAAGAATGCGACCTGGTCCTCAATCACCTGAGTACAACTACTCAGGTAGCATTGTACCTGTGTGTAGATGGAAGCATTGTCACTGCCTGTTCCAACACACAACCAAGTTTCTTCTGCATTTTCACACCCTTAAGTATCTCTTGATTTCCGTTTGTCAGCTCCAGCATCTAACACCCCTGAGTGTCACTGACTAATACCCCACTCTGTTTATGAAGCAGTGATATCTGGACAGGCACCCTCTGCCAGCCAGCACTGTGCCACCATCTGCACAGCCATTTCAGCAGGTCAAGTGCTTTGTAACCCATCATCTCTCTGAGGGTGTGACACCAGTGTTCATTGCAGTACAACTGCCACGTAAAATCCACACCAACAAGAAAATCCCTTTATAGCCACCACCTCTACACAGTTGCATGGTTACCTGTAATCCCAGTTTTAGCAAGGGACTGCAACGAAGGCAGGCAAAGAGATTAATATCTTCACCACACATCTTGGCTCAGAAGACCTCTGCAAAGTGTGTGGAAGCCCTCGAATTTACACTCAATTAATTCAAACCAGAATTTTTAGCTTAAAGGTTTCAGAGTTATTTCCAATTAAAAATCACTGTCATTTTTAAAAATTATTCAAGTAGTAAAAACAAAACATAGGGAAACCAAGAGAGTAACAGTCCAAAGCCTTAGCAACACAGCAGAAAGGGGAAAATCCACTTTCAAAAAGCTACTTTTCAGTATATAAAATGCTTATTTTGCTTGGATCATTAAATGATGACATTTAGTCACACAGAAAATGCAAAGTGTTTCTGGATAATGGTGGAAGAGGTCAGGCCCAACATTTTCCTTATGATTTTATCAGCCAAGAGCAAAGCCATTTGCTTTGAGGGGTCAATCACTTCCAGAACTTCACCATCCTCAATGCAAACTGAAAATATTTTGGGCATCCCATTAAGAGGGTGTCCAACAACCCTGGGTGAATAGTCCAATTACTGATAATCCAGAAGGCATTGTAAGCTGATGGGGCATTGCTCTGCTCCAAACTGTTTTCAAAACCAGGATGACAAGACAGATATAGAGAAAAAAAAAGTGTGGAGTATGATGTACGAGCAAAGGAGAATATGTGGAGATGATAAGCAGCATGAACAAGTTGAAGGAGCTACTTTGAAGGGAATAAATGTTGAGGAGCTAAGGGAAGAGCAAAGGGAAAATCAGCCAGTGAGGACCAGGTGATGCCTTTGAGCACAGTGATGTATGGCAAGAAGCAAAGAGAAAGGCTGGGCAGGGAAGAGGCATGGCAAGAGGGAGGGGAGTTTGACAAGGACTGAATGCAAACAGTTTAGCTATCAGCACTTGGTGTGATGGAAGATCAGTGAAAGAACTGAAGTTCCTTAGGGAGAATGAGGTAAAAGTCAGCACACGGTTGGATGCTGAGACATGATAAGGGAAGGGGAAGACAGTTCTCCAGGTCAGAGCAAGAAAGACAGTGGAACTGACAACAAGAAAGAAATGGAAGGTAATAAGCATTCAGAAAGAAAATAAAACACTCCCTGAGACAGTCTGAAATTCAGATGGCTTTAGGACATCTGGATTACACATTGCCTGGAAGTGACACTTTGTTCTTGTTTGCCAAACAGCACAAACTCGCTATTGCAAAAGCAAAAAATAGTTGTGCAAATACACTAGTTCCTCCTCTGAAGACTGTTCAGTTGCATGTAAATGTAAAAAAAAAGGAAAATGGTCTCATCTAAGCTGCTGAGAATCATAACAAACTGGTATCAAGGGAGCCTCTAACGAAGCACTCCCTTCCCTGCTGTCATTTCCCAACCAATATATTACAGCTGTGCTGTAAAGCCTCTTTTTATTTGACCTTATGCTCAGGAGAACCTACAATCACACTAATGTTTTAAGAGATCTAATAACAAACTATTTTCAGACTGGAATGTAAAGGAGGAACTAAAATAATCTTAAACCTGAATGTTATTGCTAAATAGGAACACAGTGATATTGATGTTCTTTCATTTTGTTTCGATTTTGCAGCCATAGTCTGAGAAGCTGCCTGGTTATGCATTGCTTGGCAAAATGTGCACCCACCATGCAATATAAATAATAAATGGCAAAGCCATTAAAACCTCAAGGTTTCCAAGAGTTGTATTAAATGCTTATCTTGTTTCATATTTTCCTTCAGTTCTCTGGTGTTTAAGCTTTATTGCAAACAAGGCAATGAAAACCATGAAGATGTGAAACTGCACTTCACAGCTAGAAAAACAGTTGTACTTTTTCCCAAAGCAAAAAAAAATAAAGCAAATTTCATGGGGCAACATTACATTTCACAAACGTATTTAGTCAGGAACAACATAACTGTGAATTTGGTGCCAAGGAAGTTGAATAAACTAGTGATATTTACTAACTTTCCACCATCAGGGCTCTACTTTCTTAATGCACTAGCACTTTGTTAATTATGCGATAACCTCTTTAGCTGTTGGAGAGTGATCAGATACAGGGTGACACGTGAGTTCCCTGACATATACAAATTTCCCTGTTTCTCCTGCTATCTTCTCTTCAAATTTGTTTATTTTGTTCTGAAAGTGATGAAATAAGAGGAACTCACTGTTGCAAAACACAACTGCTAGAGTGGCATGGGGCACCATAAGACCATCCCCCTCCACTCAAAAAACACTGCCTGTTACTTTACCAGAGCTCACAGCTCTAGTTCCTTTTCTCTTGTCTCATTCACAGATTGAATTTCCAAAAGTCCATCTTTCTGTAAGGGCTGGGGAATACTTCCCCAGCTCTTATGCATTAACTTTTCCTTCCTAGCTGATATCACAGAGGCACCCCCAGCAATCCTCCCACACACGCAGCCTGCCCTGGGCAATGCCATCAGCAGGCAGGAATAAGAGAAGGGGCCTCAAAATTGTGCAGAAACTCCTGTGAGAGATCTGGAGCATCTTGCAGGCCAGAAAAATATATGAGAAAAGGGAGTATCTTGAGCATATTCAATATTTGTCCCATACTTATTGCACCTGTGCATCTCTGCCATTCCTAGTTGCTCAACAGAATATCCCTTATAGGATATTCCTCCCCAGAAATATTTCCCTCTACCTTTCTCTCATAAGGCCCCACACATAAGTCCACATATCCATATGCATTTCTGTTCAAAATAAGTGTATCAGTCAGCTGATTTTCTACAGTGTGGAAGTGCTGAGGAGACAACAAAAGGGAATGTTTTTGAGTTAGGCTCTGATATTTTCCTTCTGGAGACAAGTTTTTGTCATTTTCATTGTCACTAAGGGAAGAGAAAAATAGAAATTATTCAGTGGCTCTCATGTTGAAAGAAGAATCAATGCTACAACCACAACAGTGTGGCCTAGATGTTCCTCAATTTGAAAGTTTCTTCTTGTGCTTATTGGAAATCCCTTCAACTAAAATGTAGCAGGCAAAGCCACCTTGTTGGCAGTCAGCCAAACATGTTCTTTTCCATAATCCAGAATAGTTTATCTCCCAACTAAACTTCACATTCTCAGCATATTTGCCATTACCATGCTTCTCTCTCATAGGTTTATTATTATCTGTTGTTTTTCTTACAGTTCTTATCTGTATTATGGGCTTGTATCCCTGCACTAGCAGGGTGATCCATAGTGCACCCACAGCAAAACAGTGTAGTAGCTTTAATGCTAAATTTCCCGAGCCTTACAACAAGTTTTGAGCTGCCAGTGATAATTAGCGGTGATTGCTCTGGGCTATCCAACCATCTTAGACAATCAATCCCATCCATGTCCTTTATTTCTGTTTGCCTCACAGCCACCAGGCAGATTGAGTGGACATTTTTTTGGTGACAGCTTTTTTTTTTTCTGCTAATGATGTAAGATAAAAGCTAGAATCCATATGACTCTTCCTTGCTGGTGAGTTAGGCTCAGCTATTCAGCTACTCACCATGGCTGATAGGATCAACGAACATCATCAGGTTTTGACCCACATGTCAATTAGACACATCTCTTACAGAACAACTTTGAAAATCATTTAAGAAACACAAACTGCAACATCTTCAAACACATCAGGTGGTTCACTAAGAGAAGTCAATTTTTCAAGTTGTGCACTTAGGGGTATGACACCTTCCCTGTTTAAATAGCTAGATGGATAAGAGTATTTTTCAATTTCCTCAAAGATGCTGAGCTAAGTTTTAAACCCTAAAGTAGACACAAACAGACTTAGCTCTAGTAGCAATGTGTAACTTGGATCAAGTTACCAATTGTACCTTCAGTTTGGGTGGGAACTTGATGTTTAAATCAGCATACAAAATACAGAGAGGAGTCCTTCTGAAGTTATGGCAAGTACATCCCCCTTGGTACGTGATAGAGATTCACAGTTTAGCCCACAATAAATGACAATCTTTGCCTTAAAGGCTTTTTGAAAGACTGGTGCCATGTATGCAGGCACTGGAATTAAGCTGTTGCACTTCATCTATTTTATTTCATATACAATTTGGAAAAAAAACCCCACAAAGACATTTATCACTGTTCAGAAAGCAACACGGTGATGCCCATGAGTTATGTCCTTAATGTTCCATTTTATAAAGGACCTTATTTGTCAATGTGATGCCTGAGTCCTAAATCAAACTCTAGTCAAAGGGGCTTAGGAAGGCAAAATCCACAGGGCTTGGAGAGAGATGGAGAATGCTTTTGAGTATACCACAGTGGCAGGGAGGGCTAATCC
>NW_008665719.1:0-526 GCF_000695815.1 Acanthisitta chloris
TTTCTGCAGTTTCAGGGTGGGTTTTGGGGGTCCCAGGGCAGATTTTGGAGTCCCACCATCACTGATGAAGGCAGGAGGGGTAGGCAGTGCTTGGGGGGAGTTCAGGGATGGATTTTGGGGGTCCCATTGTGGCTGGTGAAAGTGGCATGCCTAGGGAGGAATTTGGGGAGGTCTCAGGACAGGTTCTGGGGTCCCAGGGCAGGTTTGGGGGGGCTCAGAGGTGTTTTGGGGTCCCATGATGGCTGACAAAGAGGGCAGGGCCTGGGGATGGATTTCAGGGGTCCCAGGGATAGGGTTTGGGGTCCCACCATGGTTGATGAAGGCAGCAGAGCACAGGGATGGATTTTGGGGATTCAGGGGTGGATTTTGGAGTCTCCCCAAGGTGTTTTGAGGTCCCACCAAGGTTGATGAAGGCAGTAGGACCCAGGGATGGGTGGGATGAGTGGGACGAAGTGGGATGAGGTGAGGTAGGATGAGGTTGGATCAGGTGGGATGAGGTGGGACAAGGTGGGCCAGGGGGGGAGGG
>NW_008665719.1:567-811 GCF_000695815.1 Acanthisitta chloris
ACTTGGAGGATTTGCAGGGTGGGTTTTGGTGTCCCACCGTGGTTGAGGAAGGCGGCGGGGCCGAGCCAGAGCTGAGTCCTCCTGCGCCGCGTGGAGTACATGAGGCTGAAGTCGTTGTGACCCTCCCGGACCAGATGGCGATCTGAGCGCTTCAGCTCGACCCCACAGCCCCCCAGCAGCTCCAGCATCTCATCCTTCCTCCTGGGAGGGGGCCGGGATCAATCTGGGGGGGTCCTAGAGGGGT